>NW_024582079.1:2649491-2943758 GCF_017639235.1 Corvus kubaryi | reverse complement strand
TTTCCTCCTCCTTTCCCTCCCTCCCCTTCTATTCCTTTTTTTCTTTCATCCTACTTTTTTCCTTTTTCTCCCTTCTCACCCCACTGTTCTTCCCTTTCCTCATTTTTCGCCTTCTCGCCATTCCCTCCCATTTTCCCACCGCCTTTTTCCTGACGCCTTTTCCTTTTTCAGCCACCCCGCATTTCATAGAATCACAGAGTCGTTCAGGTTGGAAAAGACCTTTAAGATCAAGACCGTCGAATCCGACCACTACCCCAGCACTACCAAGCCCACCACTAAACCATGTCCCGAAGTACCACATCTGCACATCACTTAAATACCTCCAGGGATGCTGACCCTACTACCACTTCCCTGGGCAATCTCGTCAAGTGCTTGACGATCCCTTTCGTGAAGAAATTTTTCCTAATATCCTATCAAACCTGCCCTGTTGCAACTTGAGGCTGTTCCCCCTTTACTGCTTGTTCCTTGGGAAGTGAGGCCAAAGCCCCACCTGGCTACAGCCTCCTTTCAGGTAGTTGTAGAAATCGATAACATCTTTTGTGAGCCTCCTTTTCTCCAGCCCAAACACCCCCAGCTCCTCATAAGACTTGTGCTCTAGACGCTCCACTGCCCTACTTTGGATACTGCTTTCTCTCTTCCTCCTTTTTTTAATTGATTTTTTCCTCTTCCTCCTTGTTTCATTCCATCCCTCTCCCTACCAAAGCCTTTTAGCAAAGCAGACTGTGCCCAGCAGCCAAGTGGCAGCAGGGGCTTGGCCACCCGGTGTAGTACAAAGGCTCCAGCAGCAACACAGCTCCTTTTCCCTTGGAGTTCCATGTGTTGGAGACTGAATCAGTGGAAACGGTTTTTGTCTACTCTAAAAAGTTGGTTGTTTTGCAACCATATGCAAATGCTTTGGTTCTAGTAGATGGCAATGAGCGCTTTCCTTCCACGTTTTACTGTGGAGCTCAGTATTAAGGTAGAAAGAGTTTGCAATAATCTCAGTAGCTACTGACTACTGGTTGCTAGGACAGGTTAAACTTCTGTTCAAGGAGAACTTTCCATCACATGCCCACTTGCTGCTCTTCCCTTCCCTTTATGAGCCTGGGACCCTCCCTTCCCTTAAAATTCCAATAACGTGCCAGGTTTGGTTCATCAAAGGTCCATAAAATCTGTTCCCAGGGGGTACACCATATAACCCTACACAGGCACTCCTTCCACCAGTTGTACATTATATGCAAAATTTCTGTGTTCATCTTATCTCCAGATCAAAAAAAAAAAAAAAAAAAGTGTTGAAGAAATCTGACAGACCAAAAGAAAACAAAAGCACATCAGCAAAACTGGCAAGTACCAAGCACTGTAAATTTTATCAAGTTAGTTTATCAAACAACAAATTTGACCTATGGGTCTTCCTTTTCTTTTCTGTTATTCTTTTAATTTTAGTACTTTCCCTTTTTAGTACTTCAGAACTGTTGTTGTCCTTTGCTTGCACTGATTTGCAAGTGGATCCAGTTGGCCAGCAATGGCAGGGAATGCTAATTCCATTTAGTTACCGGAAAAAAGCAATAAAAAAAAATATGTTTCCCTAAGGTCTCAGCCCACGGTGATGAAAAATCCAGACCAACAAACATATTTTGTTAAAATCAGTCTTATGTGTCCTCTCTTTTCCCACAGAAAAATAAAAGTAGAAGAGTGCACTAGGCAAACTGGAATATAAATGATGGGCCCTTCCCAGCTCTAGTGGTTTTATCCCAAATATATCCCCAAGCTGGGGAGAGAGTGACAGTGTGTACCTCAGAAGTGGGCAAGCCCTAATCACATTTCAGATGGGCCATGTACAGCCACAGCTAAGATTATTTAAAGTTATGGGGTCAGTGACAGCAGCAGCTGCTGCTCCTGACCTCAAGGGAATCACAGTTCTGGTTAACACAAACTCTTGTCCCTCCATTTCTCACTGGGGCTTACAGGGCTGTGAGTGGTTCTTGGAGCTGCTGCAAAGGGCTCCCAGTGCTGAGCTGATCACTGGCAGGAGCGGGCTGCAGGGGCAGAGGGAAATGCAGAGCAGGCAAAGATAAAATAACTGTTCCTATTAGAGATTACTCTACTTATTCTCCCTGCCTTTAGAAAGGAACAGCTGCTACTCAGGTTTGCCAGCACCCAGAACTCAAAAACAGTGAGTGAGAGACTCAGAAATAGGATGATTGTCTGTAAAACAGTCTGATGTCAATGGGAAAAAAAAAAAAGCCTCTTTTCATTTGGCCTGTGATTGCTAAGTCTGCAGAGATCCATTTTTTCAAGCTTTTTCCTTGGTCCTTGAAGAGCAGAGATCCACTCTTTTTTTTCCCTCCTCTTTTAAATGAATGCTGGGATTCTAACATAATCAACTAATTCCAGGAGCTGAAGCTTCAAGATAAAAAGAAAAGTATACCATGTCACAAAGCTCACAATGCAATCTCATTGCATTGGCTTTGGCAGCGGTTCACTTGGCTCTGGAAATAATAAAGTGGGAGACTGAAATGACAAACAAACCGGAGATCCAAACCCAAGTACCACCAGGGAATGCTAAGCAGATGGCCAGCGAAAGACCAGCCCAAGGAATTGCTACAGCCTTTGCAGGAGGATTACTGACAGCATCCACCGTGGTGGCCTCCTTCCTATGAGCTTGCCTGGCATAGTGTGCATCTTGATGTCCTTGTAAAGAATTAAGAGGAATAAACAAGCTAGAAAGACCACTCAAATGCAAATCATTTGTGCACCCTCTCGTAGCAAACAGGGAGATCCAAGGGCATTGGAGAACCCATGGAAGGGTCAGGACCAACACTGCATTTCTGTGGCATCTTGGGTCTGTGTTGCTTTAATGGTTTATTGAGCTATCACTGAGATATCACTGGTGTGTGCTTTCAGGAAGGATGCTTTCAGCATGCTTCTATTGAAATGTCTGCTCTGTTTCAATATGCCATAATATTATTTTGTCAAGAGAATTTATTTAAAAGTTGCAAAATTAAGTCTGTGCTAAACAGCTGATGGAAATGAGATTTTGGGATGCCCCATAAGTATGGAAGTGTGAGCTATGAAATCTCATGTAGCAATTCATTTTCAGAAAGAGAAAAAAATGCCCTAAATTATATTGTCTTCTGTCATATCCAGTTTGCTCAGCAGAGAAAACCACATGAATATCAACTGTGGCCATTTGAACTAAGCAGTGTAGTGAAACACCCTGCAGAGCTCCATCAAGACTGATCCTTTCTGCTTATCCTCATCAATACATTGGTTTACTGGACAGGAAAACAGTTATTGTGGAACAGGTTTCAGACTGCCAACCCCAGCAGATTCTCTGTGCTGCCAAGTAGGATTTCTCTTTAGTCTGTGTCTATCCCCAGCATTTAGCAGAGCTGACCTGTCTTGTTGTGCTTCTCAGGTGCTTTCTTCAATTTTCACTCTTCTTACCAGTCTAAAAATGCAATGTTTAACACTGACTAAACCCTGTGTGCTCTCCTCACAGGGATCAGGATTTTGAACTTTGGACTCAATAGGGAAAGTTTTTCAACAAGCACCTGGAGCTAAATCCTACCCACCATATTTGTGGGTGTTGCCCCATTACCTGCCAGCTTGAAATAAGCAGGATTTAATCATTTGGGGATGACAGTGAAGTACAGCCCCCCATGCAGGAATACAGCACTCCCATCCCGCTCTCCCAGCCCGTCTGCTCACAGGCTGGTGCATCACTGGAGCACAGCCAGGCAGCCATAGAAATGCACTGAGTGAATAAGGTCTTCCTTCCCTATCAGCTAATAAAGATAATTACAAAGGCCAGTGTATATTCATTTGGGTTCAGTCCTTTTCCCACTCAAATTAATGTTGGTTTTGCCATTGATGCTGATTTTAGGAGAAGCTGGCCCAACATTAGGAGCTAAAATTAGATTGCTTCTGCCATCTTCCCCATATCAGCCAAGGGAGCTACTGGCTCAGCCAGGAATCGGCACTGACTCAAGGAACAGCCCAGGTATCCTGGGAATGACTCTGATGGGCTCCAACACCTACTGCAGGAGCTCAGGCAGTGAAACCCCACGATGATCCAAGTGCCACCTCCACCCCACAACACTGCAGCCAGGCCCCTGGGCGTGCTCACCCCTCTGGAACACATTTGCCAAAACCAGCACTAAATGAGGGCAGAGAAGGAAACACACAGAGAAAATCCTTATCCCCTGAGGGCTCAGAGTCAGGGGATGGCAGCTCTTGGAGAGGATGCCCACGTATGCTCACACCTGTGTGTGACACACAGTGCTGTCCTCAGACACTCCCTGTGCAGGGCTGTCGGATTTTTATCCCCTTTCCACAACACCCAAGTTGCTTGTTATCAATACTGGTGATGCCACTCAAAAAAGTCAGGGGAAATCCATCACGGCCCATGAGGTTCTTCTGGTGTAATGAGCAGCCCTTGTACCTCATTTTTCAGCAGTGAGACTCAGCCCTTACAGCTCCATTTCTGTGCTGCACAAAGCCACAGAGGCAGTGGCTCAATGCAAAGCCTGGGGGGCTTTTCTGCAGCCCAGCAGCTCAGGATCTCTGTGCACAGATGCAGATGTGGAAGTGCACATGTAAATATAATATACATATAATTATCCTCCATAGTTTTCCTCTGAAAAGCAGTATTTTCCTTTTGGGCACCTGCCTACCCATCAATATGCCTGAGTATAGAGACACACAGACATTTAGCAGCAAGGCTGAAAAATCTCCTCAAACCACACTCCCATGGAGTGCACGTAGCGCCCTGATTTGCACACACCTTGGAAATACAAACAGTTCCTCTCTTCTCAAATTCTGCTGCTACAATAACTCTGCAGACAACTTTGCTTACTGGACTTGTTTCATAGTGGGAGTAACTACCAGCAATAGCTTGCCTGCTCCTCGGAGCAGAGTCACATGCTGGGATTGCTCATATGCCATTCAGATTCACTAACAACTGAGACAGACAGAAAAAGAGAGGGAAAAAAACTATTTCTAACAGTAGCACATTCCTCTGTTGCCTCTGCTTCGACTGCAAATGCTGTTACTCTAATTTCTAACTAGTCAATCCACACCCTGTTTCCGTATACACGGAAGACGACTGTCTAGAACTCCAAACTCCCAGTCTTGTGCCAGATAACATTTGCCAATCAGCTCCCAAGGCAAGCTTCACTCAGGAATTAAAAAAAAAAAAAAAGAAAGAAAAGAAAGAAAAAGAAGGAATGGCAGATTAGACAGATCAGCTCTGATTCTTACCTTCAGAAGCAGACTTCGTTCAAAGCCCACAAATACTTTTACTTTGCTGTAACTCGGAGCTATTTTTAGGTTCCCTCTGGGATGCCATATAGGGAGAGCAGCCCCCTCCCTATCATTACTAATCTGCTGAACATAACAGCAGGACACCTGCTGCTGGTGAGTCATGTTTTGTGTGGAGCTAATGGTATATATATAGGCAAAACATAAAGACAATTGCTTATTTCCCTCCCTACCCCATGTGTTGTTTGTTGCTCTAAGCAAATCAAATCATTACAATGAAGACAGTGTAAAGAAGACAAATACACAGGAAAATTCATGTTCAGCTTCAGACCGAAGCTCTAGAAATGCACAGCAGAATTATGCTTGTTTTTATTTGTGGTGTATATACCTGTGTGTGTACACATCTGGGCACTTTTGCACGTGCACAGAGTGATTGTGCTTTTAGAAGCTCCTGCTCTGGTTGCAAACCAGTGTTTTCACTGAAAACAACAATGGAAATCCAATGATTCAAATTCTAAAGCTCCATCCCCAACCTGTCTTCACTACTTAGAGCAAGAGAGAATGAGCATGGAAAAGGGGATGTAGGGAAAACTCAGGTTTATGACCTGCCAGCATGGAGAAACCTACCACGTGTTCCCTATATAAGCTTCCAGATAGGAGGCAGAAGTAGCTTTGTGGCTGGTAAACATCAGCTGTGCTCCCCTTTGTTTGCTTCACAGCCATTACTTGCAGTGACAAACATATCTGTAGGACAGCCCCTGCTCTGTGCTGGGAGCCTGATTTAGCTCTGGCCCTCAAGCCATGCATTTCATTGTAATGGGCTTCACTTCTGAACTTTTGAGAGCTGCAGTAAAGTGCTTCTAGGTTTGGCTTTGTGATCTCTGGAAGATCTCTCTTTTATTCCTTACTCCCCTCTCTTCCTCTCCTGTGTTATTATTATTATTTTCAAAAAGTGAACTTTTTGTTGTTCCTGTCTTTGGAGAAGAGCATTGTCCTAATCTCCTGCTTTGGGCAGTACTTCCATTTGCGGTGGATACACACCATTCCTAACCTCAACTCGCCCTACTGTCCTTAAATTCTACAGCATAGTCCCTCTTATGAAAGGCAACGCTAAAATGTCCACTGACACCGGTGGAAATAGGGTGGACACTTATAGAAGGTGTTGCAATATCTCACAATAACTTGAATAACTTGAATAACACTCACACCCAGAATCAGCACGAAGCATTGCAAGCCATACCCTGACTGATACCACCACATAAACGTGTATCTTCCCTCCCAAAGTATCCAGTGAAAAACTTCCTGTAGGTTTATAAAACCGTCATATTGAACATACTACAGGAGAATGGTTTTAAAATACATCTAAAGAAGATATCTCTGTTCCCAGAGAACTTTGTAGATTTTCAAACATATTTCTTTAGGATCTTGCTTCCCCCCACCCCATCTCCTTCTCCTGTTGAACAGGGTGAGGGATGGTAGGAACTAAAAAACTCTCACAGCCTGCCAAGTTACCCTTCTCCAAGAGGGGCTGGACTAGGGAGCAGCAAATGGCCAAATTTTACTTCTTTGAGCAGTGTAGGAACATATGCTGCATTAAACCCCTCAAAGGATGATCGAAGATACTAAAACGTTGCATTTATATATGTTTTAGGCTCTCTAAACAGAGTTCAGAAATATATTTCAAGCCCAGTAATTTAAAATAACCCCTGGCAGATCAACATCTTACCACTTAAAAAAGACCATCAATCAAATCCTGAATGTTTGGGGAAAGACAACGTACCCCAAATATCAACCCTGGGTCTTGTCCATCAAATAAAGGTATAAGGAAAGCAAGCCACGTGTCCTTTCCTTTCTGTATCCAGCTGCTTTTCTCCGGGTTCTGCTGTAGCAGAAGCAGCAGGATCTCAGGCAGACAGACCCTGCAGCATTCCCATTTTCATCAGGAGCCTGTCCATGACCCACAGGCTCTGCGATCCTCTATCCTCCCCTAGTGACCAGAGCACGCTGAGGGTATTGAACCAGCTGAGCCTTCGAGCTCAGCAAAGCTGCTGCATCCCAGCACCAGCAGCAGATCTGGCTTTGTGCTTCTGGCTTTGTCCTCTCTCCTGCCAAAAACCAACCAAGCCCCCCCTTCTCTCTTGTCTTCATCTCAGGAGGACAGAAGCAGCCAGCTGCAGTGGGGAGAGTGAGGGGCTGAGCGTGAGGGTGAGCTCGCCCCTGCCATTTCTCCAACGACAGCCTGAGCACGCCATCCACATATCAACAAACACAGCATCTTTATCTGTCTGCTAAACCAAAAAGTAGAAGCATAAGGGGAAAAAAAAAATCCCAAACCCCTCGGCATGTCTGCCTTGAATCCCGATTGGAAGAGTTGTTTGCCTTAATTCTAAATGTATTTAGAATGTGGAGCATATATTTCCAAAGGATGTTTTGTATTTACAGCGTGTCTGTCTGGTTATACTGCTGCAATGTAATTGTTTTCCTGCTGAGAATTATAGTAGGGAAGTTACTCTGGGTACAATTACAGCTCTTTATAGTTCTGCTTTGGAATTTAGAGGCTTCTGTGCACTGCTCCGTCCTCCCCGCTTAGAGGCACTGGCCTTGGAGTGCCAGCGATGTGACACGTGGATGCATTTGAGGTTTAGTTGCTAGAATTGGGTAAGTCACTGCAGTAGTGGAACAAGGGGAAATCTGTAACAAATCCTCTACACTCAGGCTGGAGCTGGGTCAATCTAAGACAAAGCTTTGCTCGGTCTGTGTCTGGAGGAAGAGAAAAGGCAGCAATTCCTGCCGGGCAGGGCTTTGGGAGTGAGAGCACTGCAGGATTTGTATCCAAAAGTTTGTTGGTTTGTTTGGGTTTTTTGTTTTGGTTTCCTTTTTTTTTTTTTTTTTTTGTCTTTTCACAAAAAGATTCACTCCTGAGCACAGGATCAGCACAAGGTCAGCTGTAATATCAGACACAGAGCCTTGCAGTGTGGGTAAGATACGGACACAGCTGGGCCAAGTTGTGGTCAGTTCATCCACTGCTTCCTGATGGGAAACATTTCTTGACACATTTCATAACTGTAGTTGTTCCTTTTGCCTCCAGATCTTTAAGGCTTGATGCTGGAATCAGGTTTGCAAACCACTGCCTGTTGCTGCTGATCCTTCTAAGCAGAGAGCTGAGTCACAGCCGTGGTGGAGCCACCCAAGACAGCCTCGATATTAGCTCAACACAAGCCATGTGGATGGCAGTGGAGCAATTCCAGCACCTGAGGAATCCTGGCAATCCTCTGCAGGGCAGAGCAGAGCACTCCGGGGCAGCCCTGTTGCTCTCCTGCCCAGATGGCGCAGCTGCAGGAACAAATGTCCTCCTTTGTGGAGCAGCACCGTGTGTTTCGGAACAAAATGTCAGTGAGCTTTCCAGATTAAAACATTAAAAATGTATGAACAACAACTGTCGCACACGAGGAAGCTGATAACGCTGGGAGAGCTTTTCCTTTTGAGATCGGGTGAAGCCGTTTTTAATATCACTGCGTTCATCCCCAGTTATGGTGTCAACAAGCTGAAGAGCAGGAAGACTCATTAAGTCTTCTTTTGACCTTGTAACAGACCAGTGTATTTTACCCAGCTACTTCTAATCGAACAGAGCTGTAAGTCCCAAAAAAGTCAATAGTGGAGAATAGCAGCAAGTCCTACTCTGGAGCCACCAAAAAGCAAAGAATTCTCTTATTTTGTTCTCTTGATTATGTGCTCTAATGACTAAAAACTTCCCAATTAAAATAAAACAAACCCCAAAAGCCCCTCACCAAGACCACACCTCATTTAATAATATCTGTTTCAGCTTTCAGATTTGGGCACTTCTATTATTTTTCTCTGCTTTTAAGACAGAGTTATTTTCTTCCCAGAACAGACTCATGCACAAAAAAAAAAATCACCTCAGACCATTTTTTGGTCCATGAAACACACTGAACCTTTCAGGTCTCCTATTGTAAAACATTTCCTCATACCCTCAAATAATTTTAGCCCTTCTTTCCTACACACTTTCCAACATTTTCATATCCTTACAAAGTTTCGACGCAGTATTTTGCTACTTGAGACCTGGTTTTAGTGGTGCTGCAATAAAAGTAAAATTACCTCTTTTCCTGTTATTCAGTACTCCCTTGTTTATATATTTAAAGACCACATAAATTCCCTTTCTCAGGTCATGGCAGCAGCATCGATGTGCAGAGGCTTCTTGGATCACTGCTCCCTTCATCCCTGAGTGCTCCCCATGCTCCAGCCCGCAGGGCTGTGCCCTCGCACAGACCAACATGGGGCCTGATGGATTTCTCATCCCCTTTACCAAAAAGTTCACCTTCCCCAGTGCCAGCCTCCTTTCATCTTCACTGCCTACCATTCTCTAGATTTTAGTGCTTTCCAAAAATTTTTCATTTTGTGTTTTGCTATAGACCATTGATACAAACAACAGAGAGGTTTGTTACTTAACCCTGAAGTGCCCCAGAAACCACAGGTCCATTTAGTCCTGATTCCCCATCAATAGCACCCCCCTGAGCTCTGCCAGGCACTTCGTTATCCATTTAATGCATATTCTAATGTTACTGAATGGTGCTAATGTTTAATCAGCACGCCATTCACTGCCAAGTCAAACACCTCACAAAGTCTAAATGCACTAAATTTGTATGATCATTTTTGTCAACCAGACTTGTAATATAATCAGAGAGTAAAAATTAGGTCTCTTTGATAAAGTTTGCCACAAAACCTTGTTGTTTAGACGACTTACTAATTTACTTTTGCATCAGCTTCTGAATTATTTAACACAAAATGATTGCGAACTAACCAGCCTCGAGTCTTAGGAAAGGCTTCCTCATAACAGCCTTCTCTTTGAAATCAATACAGACACATTTCATACCACCCTGTGAGCATTAGCTCAGTCACAAGGCAGCTCTTTACTTCCAGAATCTGCTCCCTTTTGGAAGGTTTCACAGGTAAATTGGGCTTTGATGGGACCAGATGCCTGACCCAGGGTCATGGTATCCAGTTCCTTTTTGCACTCCTTCACATCTGCCCTGTTTAAAAAGCCTCACTCGTACTTGTCAGGCAATCAGACAAAAAAACCCAAAAACCTTCGATATAAATTTCTTTGCAAAATCTCAGAAACAGCTTTACCAGAATGGAACAACTGTGACTTGGGGCATTTGTGCACGGGCCTGGCAGCACACAGCCACTGCTGTACGAGCTTCTGATTTAGGGCCCCAGATAAATCTGCTCTTTTAACTACATTGGTACAAAGCTAGAGCCATAGTTTTATGGGCTGAAGGGTGATCATATTTAGGAAGGGAGCCAGGTGCCAAGAGGATTTTTATGCTTATTTCTATGTAAGGTCCATTCACAAAGGCAAAAATTACTTTGTACCCAAATCCACCCCTTTTTGTTCAACCCAGGTTATTTGAAGGAGCCTAAAGGTATCTGAGAGCTTCATCCCTCTTGCCCATTCCATACCCTGCTCCCTTAAACCAGTTCCTTTTGTCCTGCTGGAACCGCTGTTGCCTACCTCGTCAAACAACAAGGAAACCTCAAGGAATTCAGTGGAGAGCTGTGAGTTTTGTACATCAAGACATGACGGCTTCTCTGTGCTCCTGCTGTTATTCAGAAATCATGCAAAATGAAGCTGAGGCAGTGAGCAAAGTACAAACCTGAAGCCTTTATACCTCCTGAGCATAGCTCATTTGCTCTGCTGTCAGTAACTCAAAGCCCCAATGAAAAGAGGAGGGGGAAAAAAGGAAGACATAAAAGAAAAGGAGTAATTGTATGCAAGACACTAGACTTATCACTTAGCTTTTGGCAAAATATTGACTCCTGAATGATCTTTGTCAAATCTCATAAAAAACAGCCTCCAGGTGATGAATCTTGCCACAGGCATTAAATGGGGTGCTGCTGGAAAAGAAGAGGAGGAAAATGGAAAAGAAAGCTTAACTTTTAATTATGTAAAATACCTGTGTCTGTATTTGGTCACGGCCCTCACAACTTGGAAAAGCAGGATGCCCAAGGGCTTGCTTTTTGCTCATTTTAAATATTCATGGCATTTAATAAATCTCCTGTGCTGGGCTTGCTGAACCTGATGGGTTGAACGAGCCCTAGCATCCCCTGCCCTGAGCAGCCTCAGCAGCAGCACAGGCAGCACCTCAGGATGTTTGGCCAAAACCACAGATCAGAGCAGAAAACTTACAGTGAAGGCTCTGCTGGGACCCCTTAGAAGGCTCTGCTGAGAGCCTTATTGATTTCAGGAGGGAGATGGATGAATGTGCAGCATGTCTGTATCAGCAATCCAGGCATTTTGGACTGGTTTTGCATGCTGACATTTCACTATGATTTGGGTTTTTGCACAGGCTTTAACCCAACTATTGAAGTCAGGAAGGACAGCACTGTGAACAAGGGCTAAGCAGTGGGGAGGAAGAAGGAAGTATTTGTTGTCTACAGCAATAATTTATCATTTCCAGACAATACAGCAGGATAAAGAATAGTCTCATGGATAAAGAATTAATTTGAGACTAGGAGAAATGGGTCTGTCCCAATCTTGGATCTGCCAAAGGGAGACATAAAATAGAAAAAGTGCTAAAGTGCTCCCTGCCCAGGTGTGGTCAGCAGGGTGGTCCATGCCATAGTCCATGGAATCCTGAAAGAGCCCCAGTTAAAATCCCAAGGAATAAATTAGCACTATATATAGTATTCTGCATTTTTCATCATTAAAATAGTGCCATAAGCAATGCTGAGATATTCCACACAAAGTCTGCCACTTCCAGTTTCCCTCTAATCACTTATCAACATTAATTCAACATTAACTTAGGACCCAATTTCTTCACCCTACTCGTGCTGGCATCAGGCAAACCACCCATAGTCCCTCCCTCAGACTCCTTTTTTTGGAAGTGATTTTTAAAAATCACTTAAAGTGATTTAAGAATACTCCTAAATGTCAGCTGCAGGCAGGAGAAGACAGTTATTGGTCTGGGTTTAGAGAGAATTTTTGGCTCAGTTTCTTCTTCCTACCCTGCTCATCACTGATGTATTTTTAAATGAATCCTAAAATACACACCAGGAAACTCTATTAAATAAAAATCATGAATGGCATGCAGACTGTGCTATTACTGTGCATAAGAAGATAACAAGACTCAAGAGACTGCCCTTTACATTCTGCTGCTCTGGCTAACTGCAGATCTGGCCCAGCAAATGCACATGTTCCGTGAAGAAGAGGGAGTGCCACAAACCCTAAACAGTATGCCTGGAAAGAGGCTGGAGGAATACGGGATTGCAGAGATAATGGGGATGCCATGAGCAGCATCTCCCTCAATTAACTAAGCCATTGGACATGCACAATCAGAGATCCCGAACGTGTCGTTTGTAGGTTATCAGTGATATCAGACATCAGATGGAGTGGCCCTGGACTCCCCCTGCCAACAAACTGGAGGAAAGAATTAGAATTCTGAAAGCTTTTTAAAGCCAGACTCTCACCTCAAGACACAATAAAAGAAAAGCTTTTAGATCATTCCTGGCAGAGGAGTTGGAAAGCTGCCATGCTCAGACAGAGTAACTATGGTAATCCATATCAGGTTGCAGAAATCATCTTTAGCATACAGTCTTTTAAGCCATCCAAGAAGCTTTCTTCCTAATCTACTTAAAAATAAAAAATAAAGAGTGTTTCAAGGTCAGACAGTACCAATAATGGGATCAATGACACTGAAGGGGAAACAGGTCAAGGGTACATGTCCCTGAGCACCAACCACTGTCTCTGCAAGGAGAACCAAGAGGCAGGAGCTGAATGGGAGATGGATATCCCTGTCCTGAGCTCTGCACTGCCATGTGAGCTTGATCATCTATCCTCTGCAGAGAAAACTGCACAATTAAGATGCGCTGCTGAAAACCAAAGCTTAATTGCTTTGATGCTTAGGTGATTGAGAGCTGAATGCATTAGTATGTCAAAATTACTGAACACAGAGGCCTTGATTCTGTTCTATTCTGTGCCCCTGTAAGAGATGCCTTGAGTTCCCCTTTGTGGGCACTTGAGGATCACCAGAGCTTTACAGGGCAGGCTCAGCCCTCACTGACACTTCAACTCTGTTTAAATATTTGGGATCACAGCGTGCGTGGTCTAAAGGAATTTGATTCTATTGTTCATTTAGGCAGAATTAGGAGGATAAAGATCTAATTCCATTATTTTAAAATTCGTTCAAAATTAAACTACTAAAATCCCCACGTTAGATTAGCCCAGACTTTTGCAGAGCCTACACTGTCATCTATCCGATTCCCTGAGTATTCCTCAAGTATTTGAGGACTCCCTGCACCTCTGAGAGCACCCTTGAAATTAAAGGCAAATAAATATCATTTGGAGCTGGACCCAAAAACGATCAAGAAGAGCAAATGTGGCACAGAGGTGTTTGAGGGAAAGGCGACATATGACCAAGAGGAGGTACTGCACAGAGAAATCCCGAGTGGCTGTGCTGTAAGGAAGACACATCAGACCTCCCCGAGTTTCTGCTGCTTTGCTTTGCTGCCTGCTGAGCCAGACACCAGCTTTCCCTCCATGAAAAGACGGCAACATCTCTGATGAGTCCAACACAATGTCAAAACTGAAAGCTGTTCCACATCAATCTCACAATAAAGGGCCAAAATCTCTGAGATCAATCTCAGAGATAAGGCGTCTATCACTGAATGCTTGTGCACACACTCTTATTTTTTTTTTCTTTCTTTCCTTTTTTTTTTTTCTTTTTTTTTTTTGCTATTTCAGCTGACAGGGGCTGTTTTTTTCCTTTCCTTACATGCAAAATGATTGTACTTATATGCACAGAGCAGCTGAATGCTTATCTGGTTGGTTCATATGGATACAATACAGGGCAAACATCTGTGTTTTAGCAGAAAAAATAAATAGATATCAAAAAAAAAAGAAGCACGCAGACAAAAAACCTGAACAATAATAGATACAGCTTTGGAGAGGATTTGAAGTTCAGGGCTAATATCTCAGTGTCTCTTGTTTTGTGTTGGAAGGACAAGATGCTGAATTGCTGTGATTTCAGTGGTCCATAACTTAATTTTATTATGCTTGATCTAACAGTGCTAGGAATATTTCTTGGGTATGTGCTAAACATTACACTCATTATACATTAAGGTGGTTTTAGGTCTATTACTTCTCTGTAATTTGCTTTTAGAATTTAGATCGTTCTCCTCAACTGTCAGGCACAGAAGCTGGGGGAACCTCTAAACTGCAATTTAGAAAGGAAAAAAGCAATTATATGCAATCAGAGTCTCCAAGAACTGGATCTTTTTATGGGACTGCAGAGCTGCAGGCGAAGGACACTCAGTTATATCCTCCAAACAGTTCTGAAAAGGCTACCAGCAGCACCCAGCATACAGCAGGGGACAATAATCTGAAGCTCTAGATGTGCACAATATCATTTTTTCCTGCTACTTTTTATTTCTGCTACTATCTCAGACCACTCTGAAGAGCACCATTCCAGTTCCTCACGCTGTGTCCCTGCTCCCTGGGAGACAGTGGAGAACACTGGGTGTTGGGCAGGAGCCTGGAGCATCTCCCGAGGCTGAGCTGCCATGAGGAAGAGAGCAGTGCCAAGCTCTGCTGAGGATGCCCTGGGAGAGGGTTTCCCTCTCAGCTGCAGTGCCCACTTTGGCCTCTTTTCTTCTGGGTACAAAACAGAAAGTGGAACGAGTTTCACACTGTTACCTGGAAATATTGAATTTGCACGTGCAAAGTGGTGCCAGGCTTTGGGTCCTTTGCCTTTCTTTTTTGCCTTCTCCCTGGACACAGCTGTTGACACAGGACGAAGTAGGATATGCAATAACTCATTCAATAAAAAGATGTAATAAATCTAGTTCATAAATTAAGCCTGCAGTGAAGGCAGATCATTGCTCTTCGCCATTTGCTTAGCTCCCTGCTGGCCTGCCTGGCTGGGTTTTTGTTTAGGGAGAATATTCACAGCCAGTCACCCAGTGTGCATATGTTGATTTTAAGACACTGAACTGTATCTTTAGAGGAGGTGCTGGCGTTTATATATCTCCTGTAAATATTCCTGAGGATTATTTACTAAATTCAAAACACTTTTTTTTTTCCCCCCAGAGAGGAATCATCTAGACAGATCACAGTGAACTTCAAGATTTGTGGATGGAAAAAAAAAAAAACTTATAGCTCTCTTTTGGCAGGTAAAGCCAGCAATGATGAATGATATACCCTCTCATTTGTATGACAAGTGCTGTTTTATCGAGAGCAGCCTAACAAGACTTTTACATTGCTCTCATTAGTTTCTCAGAGCACCTCGCCCCTGTTTGAATGTGAAATGGCCACGCAGGTGCTACTGAATCACAGACGTGGTTTTGCCAATGCTTCTGTCTACAAAAGCAAGTCTGAAAGTGCCTCTTTCACTAATTGGTGTCATCTGCTACCTTTTACCTCATCCCTCCTTTACCTTCCACTTCCCCTTCCCATACACCAAGAAGATGCCTCAGCAGCAGCAGGAGGAGGTGATGCCTGGTCTGAAATCTGCTGGGAGCTGTGCCAGCAGCAGGCAAGAGGGAAAAGAGAGATGGTGATTGCAGATGTGAGGGTGGGACAGCACTGCCACGTGCTGCAGCCACTGACTCTGCTCAGCAGAGCAGCAGCACATCCAGAGTCTGGATGGGAAGGAATGCAGAATAGCACCTTCCTGTTAGTGAATGTTGCATATTTTAGTCATCTGAACTTTCTTTAGCACCCACATTGGTGGGACATGCTTATTAGAGCAGCTCTGCTGGTGGCTGCTGGGCAGACCCCTTCAGGAAGATTCATGCATGCTCTCCTTCTATTCCTTCCTGGGCCTGTGAGCACTTTGGGACGTGGCTGTACAACAGAGCAGTCAGTGCCTTGCTGCCCAAAATCTTCCCACAGCCACCTCCAGTTCAGTCTCTACATTGGTCTCTGAGGAAGAGG
This sequence comes from Corvus kubaryi, assembly GCF_017639235.1. Taxonomy (NCBI): domain Eukaryota; kingdom Metazoa; phylum Chordata; class Aves; order Passeriformes; family Corvidae; genus Corvus; species Corvus kubaryi. Next base: position 2,927,566 of record NW_024582079.1, on the reverse strand, counting down.
GTGCAGCCATACAGGATCCCCCTGCAAGCAGGTGAGTACAAACACATGCACTGCTCCCTCAAGCAGGGTCTTCCACACACTCCCACAAAAAAAAAGGGCAGGCAGGGAGTGTCAGTGAGTATTTAATTAACAAGTTATAATATAACTACTCTGCTAAGCAGAGCATCTTTTGAGGAAGCAACATCCAGGGATTAAAAGCATGAATGAGACTGTATGGATGTCTGCTGTTGGGATATGGCTCCTTCTGCTGTGGTGGAAGGAGCTTGTACTTTGGGAAAGAGATATAGGAGTTGATGCAGACGCTTCTTGTATGCACATTTTCCACCTGGAAAATGTCTGTGAAGACACGGTCTGCTACACCATGTGTCTGGCACAGGAGGGAGAAACAGATGGAGAGAGCATCTAAAACCTTTTGTTCTCCGTAGCTAATAACCTGGAGCTCCTCTGATATCTAATATGTGTAGGTTGGCTTCACCTCCATGTGCCTGCTCTTCAGAGGAGAACCAGCTACACTCATCAGTTGGCTGATACGGGAATGTGTGACTGTTGCACGAAGAGAAATGGATAAGCTCCTAAAACCATCATGTCCTTTACAAAATGCTGTTTACAGCAGATCTGTCATGAACATCAGTAACTCACCAAGCCATCATAGCACAATATGACATTTTAGTGCCAGCGAAACTGGGAATGAAACCAGACACATTTTGACACAAGTTTAGAAATTAGGAAAAGCTTTCTTTCCTTTTCTTTCCTTTTCTTTCCTTTTCTTTCCTTCCCTCAAACACGTTGAGCTGTTCTAGTGGAAGACTGCAGTGCTTTAGAGCAATCATTTTTCAGCACATCAACTCATACTCAAAATACAGCACTGGGCTTATTTGGACTTAAATAAAATTTTAAAATTTTTATTTTCCCCATGAAAGAGATGTCCGTTTCAGTCTAGCCAAACAACAATACTACTGGTGGAAGAAATTTCCTTCCTGACTCCTGCAGAGTTTGCTGTGCACTTTGAAATACCTGCTTTTATTATCCTTAATTTACTGTGCAAAGCTACAAATAAGAGTGGCCATAAAATTATCCATCCGTTGTTAAAATGCAGCTGGAATACACATCCTCCTTTGATAGTGGATTCCAGAGGGGGACTTCACACTGTGTGAAGAATCACACTCTTACTCCCCGCCATGGAAAGCTGGTAACGCTGACTGACAGGAGGCAAGCAGAGCATCTTCTCAGCTCTGACCCAAATTTACCCTTCAACAACCGGAACAAAAGTCTTTAGCTCCTACAAAGTCCTTGTCTGCTGCTAGAGCACATGGCCCATGGCAGTGAGACTTAGACACCCAAACAAAATTTTAGAAATGTTACCTTTCACCATGAAGAGTTGCCATGGGAAGCCAATGTTGTTCATTGAGCCTGCACTTCCCAATTTCCTGCTCAGAAGTTGTAAGGTTTTTGTGTGTTAGCTCAAAGAGAGCCCAGAGGTGTAGCCACAACCCGACTGTGCTACAGCAGGCACAGACACACACAAAAGCACAGGCAGACGGGGTGCGCTCCTCACCCGAGGGAGCCAGCCCTGAGCTGATGTGAAGGCACACAGAAGGTTTATGGAGATGAAACAAAGGGGGGAAGAGACAGAAAGCTGAGTATCTGACAGGGTCCAGGGATTTTATAGTGGGGATAGGAAAGGCAGGGATAAGGGACACAGCCAATGGGATACTTGACAGGAGACAGGGTTGAGGGCAAGGGAACCAATGGAAATAACAGAAAGGAGGGATTGAGGGAGGGAATCAATGGGGTGTCGAGTACAACAGAACTTTCTAGAATTAATACATATTAACTTAGGGGAAATGAATATTAACAGACTTATACCTAGAACAGGGAGGGGGAAACATGAACCGATCACATAAAAATATGTAAACTGCGGAATGGGGGATTATGGGCCCTCACCCCAACCATGGAGTGAGGCATTCAGCTTCAGTGCCTGACCACCACAGCTTGGTGTCTGTTAGATCATCAGGGGTCAGGGTGGCTGCAGCCACTTCCACCACGACATCAAGTCATCTGCTTCTCTATGACTTCGAGGGAATACAGATTTTTCTTGGGACATCAGGACTCAAGGGAATTACCTGTAGTTAAACATCTGATTAATGGCTCATTAAGAATCAGCAACAGTGTTTATTCAGTCCCTGAGTGTGGTTTTGCAATTATGTGCTTTTGAGACTGCAGGTGTGTAAAATATTCATAACCCAAATGGAAATACGATGGAAGTGTAGTTTACACTTACTCAAGGGCTAACTCTTCTGAATTATAAATATGAAACAGAAAAGAGCCGTTATTACTCTGCACAGGAACTACCCAGAACCTCACTAGATGCTTTACAAACATATTAAGCACTACATTTCTTTCCCAAAAGATTTATGCTAAGTGGCAGAGCCTTCTATCCCCCTCATCCACCTCACCATGCTACAACTAGAAATGAGGCTTTCTTGTAAAAGCAACGTTCATCATGGGATTGCTCTTGTAGTAACCACTGTACCCCAAAGGGTCTGTGCTTTTCTGGGGGCACATCAGAGAAGAGAGAGGAGAAAGAGGGACTTGGCTCGATCTGTCTTTAGTTTGTGGCCATATAGTAAAATTGCAGTAGTGGACCTTTAATTCTGCTCGATGGTGAATCATTCATGGCGCTCATCCCTTACCTGGCCCCAGAAGGATGTAGGGTTTGGACACTCACTCCTTCACGTGAAGTTCTTCTGCTGTTTGCTCCGTCAGCTCCTGAGCAGCCAAAATCATTGGGCAGCAGCAACAGGGTACCAGTAATTCTAAAATATTAAGTATTTTTAAATATGCAACCATAATGCTCCAGTTTTGAAGATGAAACAAGGACTGGAGAGCAGGAGGAGGGTTGAGAGATTGGTACCTGAGGAAATACTGAGACTCAAGAAGAGTTTCCCCATCAACCTCAGGTTGGAAAAAGCTCCTTCTAAAACACTTAACTTCTCTTCACTGCGGCTGCTGCTCTAAGCATCGAGCCTTCTTCAAAGCAGCTTCCCTTTTCTAATTTGTATTATGCTGTTGTTTTTTTAAAAAGGTTGTTCCAGAATTCCTCTGGGTCCCATATAAGCCGTGCTGCCACTGTGCAGAGGCTCTCAGTGGTACCGTACAAGTACATATTAGTCACAGGAGAACAGGAACGGATAGCCAAGGAGAAGCAAATCTAAAAGCAGTGAACCATCAAATGTGAGGAATGCAGGAGGAAGCTGACAGATGAAGGACTGTGCAGAGTCCCTAAATCCAAAGCGTATTTCTGAAAGGGCACTTTCTTTCAGGAGAAGTATTTCTAATAGTCTCTCTCCACTGCAAAAGGGAAGGACTTATCTACTTGCCATCGCTGATTGCCTGGTCTAAAGTGCTTTGCATTAGCCTAAAAGAATGCAGTTGAGTGCTTCCAGATGGTGGGAGGCAGCGGGCAGGTTGGCCATGGCCAGGCAGGGCCTGGTGCCTGCTCCCGACCCGCTGCAGGTCCAGGGCAGCCTGTGGGCACAGCCTGGCCCTGGAGGCTCCCACTGCCTGTAGGCAGCAGCTGCTTCTTCCCCTGCTCTGCCTTCTCTTCCCCAGGGTGAGCAAACACACAAATGTTCTTCCTTCTTTTGGCTCAAGAGTAGGCGTAGCCTGAGAGAGAGACTGTGGATGGGCATCTACAGCATGAGATGAGCTCCAGAGGAACCTCCAGGCAGTGACTGTACCGAGGAACCGACCACTTTGGGCTGAACGCTGTTATAAGTTTTACAAAGATGCCCAAACCCATTAAAAAATATATTTAATGTTGGGAAATCCATCGTGGTCTGCAGTAAGCTGTTGACTGTTAAAACAATTTGCCTTTTTTCTACTCTGAGTGTTTGTCACTCCAGTTGATGGGCTCAGATCATGCCATGATGACCTCCGTGACATCCAAGGGTTCCCTGCTCCCTGAGTCTTCCTCAGTGTAAAACAGTTCCCAACTCCTCTCAAAGAAATTAATGAAATGAACACTTATCCTATAAGCCAGGACTTCTAGGACACACACCATTCTTGCAATTTTTCTTTTTCAGAACCATTTTTAAATTTGTGACATAGCGCTGCAGAAGCAGTCTGCCTTTACTTCTCTGTATCACGGCATTATCTGCGTGAGCTCATTCTTCTCCAGTTCACACATTCAAGGTTCCTATTTAATTTTTCAGCCGCTGCAGGCAGCTCACATTGAGGTGTTTATCATTTCAAAAACACAGTCACCTCAGCCAGTAAGCATGACCTATTTTCCTGGTTCCTGGACTTCATATTTTTTGTCTTGTTCAAAGGACTCTGGTTGTCCATTGGATCCAGATCACTCTAAAGAACTGATTTATTATTTACTGATTTGCCAGTTTTTCTGTCATCTGTGACTTTTGTCTTAGAATTTGGGTATTTTCTTCTAGATCATCAATAATGATGCTCTACAACCCTGAACCAAAAATAGATTGCTGGGCAACTGAAGAGAAGCACCCACGCTGAAGGTGGGTTCTCTGCTCCCAATTATTAAAATACCTGTAAAAGTGAAGGCCATCTTGAAGATACATTTAAAAAACTTTTGGAGAGCCTCCAAAGTAGAAAAAGAGAGATTTGTACACCGCTGCCAAGAGAAACAAAGCTTAAATCTGTTGTGATTTGTTGGTTTAACAGCCTCTTTTTCATGAGAAAATACTTTTTAACTATGTCAGGGCTTTTAAGTTCTGAAGGATAAGGACATAACAGGAAAGTCATCCCATTATTGTCCTGTTAACTCTTTCCTACTGCTGCCATATATGCAGCATGTCAGGGAGAAAATTTTCCTTTCTAAAATGTCTCTCATCCTTTCAAATTTGAGGAGAGCCACTGTTTACTCCGAGCTGCCATTTCTAGCAAAATAAAGGAGAAAGTCTGGCAAATAAAAATCCCCTCCCAACCTTCCATCTTACTCTCTGTTTGAAGCTACTTGCTTGATAAGTTCTAGCAATATGAAGCTCGAAAAAGCCATTTCCTGTAAGTTTGAACTAGAATAGTTTCCTATTATAATTTGAATACTGGTCAGGCTTTTCACTCCACTGCAGGAAGGCATTCAAGGATGTGCCAAATGTTAAATGCTAGCATTATTTATTGTAGTATTGTCAGCACATCTTTTTTTCAAATAGATCCATAGAGGATAGTCCCGAACCCACAGAGCTGTGATGAAGCAGCAACCTGAAAGTGGCTTTAGGGCACCAAGTTATTGGCAAAAATATCAAGTAACCTGCAATACTTAGCTCCCCTTGCACTATGAATGCCTTCTGCCACCTGAGATATTTGTGATTTACTTCTAGGAAAGACAAGCTTTGAAACAGCTTCAGAGTAAGATGAGACTGAGAGAAGGATGTGTTCACACATTTGCTGGTAAGTGTTTTGTCTTTACAGGGCCCAAAAGAAGGCACAGAGAACCGAACTGTGAAGAGTCTCAGGGAAACCACATAAAACCATGTATTTAACTTTAGGTGTGCACTTGTACCCAGATAAATCAGGGTTCCTGGTGGCTTCTCTAACTCTCTTTACCATGGAGACTTGAATTGCTCAGCCTTTTGCAGTTCTCTTGCTGGCAGACAGCCTCTTAATACACGAGGTCTTTCTAAGACTGATACAGAGAAGTTCATATGCTTTTCCTGAGCTCTGTGATTAATAGTATCCAAGGTTTTAAAATATATATAGGAAGAGACAATAATTGTCAAGGTTTAGCTGTATGTCTAGAGAATTCATTGCTTCCTTTAGGAGACAATTTGCCATACCTCTGATGGACTAAGACAGTCTTGTAAACAAAAGAAACTCTAATGAATATAACAGGGTTAGAATGAGGTTTTTGTCCCCATTGTCACATAAAATATCTCCCTCTCCCGTTCAGTGCAGGAATACTTATCAATACTATGTTTGAATCCTACCTAATCATAGCAGAAAATAGAATAATTTTGCAGAACTAAGACCAGTTTCTAAAAGCAGGAGAGGTTCAGTCTGAGCATCATTAAAATTAGAGTCCAGTTCTCAGTCTCCAGTCAGTGATCCCCCAGGGCAAGGACAACACTGCCCTCAGTGTCGTCCCCGAGTTGCTGAAGGCTTGTCCACTCCATGGCCAGGAAAGTCTGTCCCTGGGAAGCCCTTCTCCATTTCTTTCCTCTAAAAGCCTTCACCAGGAATCTGAGGTCTCATCATTGTCAAGCACACAGAGCAGACCTGCCCTTCATTTCAGGGTTTCAAGCCAAAAAACCGCAACCAGTGCTCTAATTAGCAGCTCTGCCGACTTTTTCTGGACTGCAAAGGATTGAGGAGTCACAGCCAACCTTTGATTTAAAATCAAGAGAGTTACAGCCTGGTCTTCCTTTGAGAAGCAGTGATTTCTGCACTCCGGGACTCATTAGGGAGGAAGCTTCTACCACCATACATATACTTTATTAAAAGGCTGAACATTTTAATAGATGACATGTAACACCCAGATGCTCCATTCTACCCCTTCTCTCTCCGTGCCTGCCAGAGATCCGTGGGGGGGATGGGGCAGCTGCACCATTTCCCTGGTTAATCCAAGGGAATTTTATGTAGGAAAAATACCATGCTGCAGTGAAGGTTACTTTGCTGGTTATATAACAGCTTGAGGTGGGGATTTTTTGGACTCCTCTGTTACCAAGGCTTTTCAAAATTCCACAATAGGCCCAATTTAGCCCAACCCTACACCCAGTGCCTTGCAGCGACTGTGAGAGCAATTAAGCAGCACTATTCCCCAAGCTGTCTTCTCCTCAATTATGTCGGCAAACAAAGAGGCGTGACTGGGTAAGACCCTCTCTATTAAACAAACCAGCCCTACTTATTTTCACTTTGATCAGGGGAATGAAGTCAGCAGGGAACAGGGAAGGCAAAGCAGCACGTTCTCTCTTGGAATTCTGAAGTTTACAAATAAAAAAACCAGGAGAGAGACAGAAAGAAAATAATGATGATATGTATGAATGATGATGAAACTTAACCCGTCCTTAGTGTGGAACATCAGGTACACCAGACAGGACAGTGGGGCCTCAGGTTCCTGGGACTGGGAACTGGGCAGCTGTTACAGTTAGCTTAATGAAAATCCAGGAGAAATTTCTGTTGGGAGTCTATCTTTCGAAATCCCACCTTTTTCAGAGGAGCTTGTAACAGGATGATCTATTTTTTGTATTCCTTTCTGTTTCAGAAGTGGCAAGAGATACCTTTAATTGGTGCACCTCTGCCTCATCTCTTAAGAAAGTAAATAAAAGCCAAGGAATTATGATAACTTGATGCTATTCTTTTATTGGTATAGATGTATAATTAGTCTGCTGGATATAAAACAAGAATGTGTTCCATGAACTAGTAGTGTATTCTCTTCTTTCTTTCAGATTTCAGTAACTGTCACTTCCTTTGGGTTAGGGTTTTTTTTTTTAATTGGGCTTATTTGGGTGAAGATTTTTGACTGAGCTATTGTGCTGAGACAGAATAAAGGCTGCCCCACATCACAGACCCCCCATCACCTCTGCAGTCTCTGCTAGAAAAGCCGACTTTGCATTTCTCAGCTAATGAAACATTCAGCAGGGTCTGGGCAGGGAGGGTCACTATCAAACTCTCCCTACTGAGAGGTAAAGTGTATCACAGTGTTTCTTAAATCTGTATTAGCTATTTTGACATCATGCTTAAAACACTCTTGGTCTTGCTTGTAGCAGCCTGGAAGACAGGAGGTGAGCTGGTTCCTCAGGGTCCCTGGGAAGCAGCCTTGGGAGTTGCAGCAGCTCCAGCAAAGCTGCACCACATCGGTAACCTGCATATATTCCTGAGCCAACTCCCCAGCAGCATCTCCAGGATGTATGAGCAGAGGCCTTGCTTGAGGGATTGATTCTCATACATAAATTTGGTGTTTGCAAAAGCAGTTGATGCAGAATAATGGAAACAGAAGCCACTTCCTTACCCACAGACCTGTGTCTTGAAGCGTGAGAGGTTCTGATGGCTGGGGAGAGAGCGAGAGGAGATTAGAGCTCTTTATGTAAAAACTTGCTCGACCATTGCTTCATTTTAATCTCTTATTTATTACTGGTTGCATCTGCTTATAAATTAGGCCAGTAAGTTGTCTGGAGCTCTTAATAGCACATTTCACTGCTGCTTTGAAAGATCATGTGTACAGTCAACGAAATAATATTAATGGGTCATTACTCCAGTAAAGCAAACCACAGATTGATAACAGCAGCAGCATTAACAGGATGAACTCTTGGAACTTCTCTAGCGCCTAGTATCAAAACACTTTCCTAATGAGATCAATATTTTTTACCCCATTTTACACCTGGAGAAACTGAGAAAAGGAGCAATATCTGGACTGTCGGACAGAAACACAAGCAGGGGCTTGCAGCTCAGAAACTGAAACTGCAATTTCTCACAGGCCATACTCTGGAGTTTTAGTTTTAATTTCCTGTCACCTTCTCTTTGTGAGCCTGAGCCTCTGCCAGCTCAGGGGAAAGCTTCTCTGAAGGAGGAGGAAAGGCTGTGGTTTCCCATTGCCACTCTCATGTCACCCCCCTTTGCTAGTTCATGCCTGCAGAGTTTCAGCTCTCTAGAGGTACTTTTCTCTAGAAGGGCTCCTAGAAGGAGCCCTAAAAGCTCATTTCTTAAAGTCATGCTGTGTGTACTACTGATTTTTTTAGGGCTTGCCTGAATTTATGTGGGAAAACTAATCCAGAAATCCTCTGTGAACTTGCTCAGAATCAAAGTAGCCTGAAGTGATTTAAGCTAAGCTAATGAAGGCCTGACTGAGCTTCTCTGCACAAAGCTTTCGGTGCCATTTTAATCATCCACTTCATCACACCCTTAATTTTGGATCAACAGCATTATAGGCAAACCCTCTCAAAATAAAGGAGAAATATAAGAAAGGACTACAGGACGTGGGTGACTATCAATAGGAATTTTCATTACAACTATGCTACAAAAGCCAAATCTTACAGTCCTGACCAGGGAAGACAAGAGGAGTCTGCATCAGAGACCTGTGAAAAATGAAAGGAGGAGTTTGGTAGTTCAGAATCTCCTCTGAGTCTTTAATTCTGAGGAAGAACCAAGGCTGGAGTGATTATCTCTGCCTCTTATGCCTGGAGAGAAGCATCTGAAAATGTAACTCCCTAAGGACCAAACTCAAGACAAATTAACTCAGATTTCACGCTTTTCTGCTGACCTTTTCTCAATTCCCCATGACTTTCAGACCAGCCTTGCCATGGTCAGGACTCTGTTCTTCCTTCCCAGTGCCAGAGGATGGGGTCTAACAGCACATTCCCAGGAGTGAGCCCAGCCTCCTGGGGACCTTCCTCTCCAAGAAGGAGGGAATTGAGCCTGCAGCAACCATACTTCAAATACTTTAAAAGACAGTTTTTTCTGCTAATCTGCTCCACTTGAATAGTCAGTGCTGGAAGCAGACCAATGCCTTGGAGAAATACTTCAGCTTCTCCCAGCTTTGGAACCTGGGCATCATTTTTGATCTGCCTTGTGTGCTCTCACTAGATCAATGCATCATCACAGGAGTTCCGTCTGCTGAAATAGGGCCATCCTTCTGCCAGCACAGTGGAGTGTCTCATCATCTTATACCACAGATCAACTCTAATTTTCTTCCCTCTAACACAGAAAAGTGCCATTTTGCCCTGCTTGTATCCTCTGAGAACACTGTAAAGAGAATTTTCTTACCTTCCCTTCAGACTATGTCCTTCCCTTCTCACACAGCCCTCCTCTCACCTCTCTTCAGTGGCCACATCCAACCTAAGCTGCTTGGTCTGTATTTTCAAGGTGCTTCACAACTTTCATCTGCTTTATCCATTGTTTTTCACTGAGTTTCAAGAGATCATCTCTCACCTTCAATCAGCCCCAGTGCCAGATGGAAGCAGCCCCAAATCCTCCCCCCACCCCTCTCGATACAGCTAACTAACATGAAAACAGCAACTCCTCCCTTCTGTGCCAGAGACTGTGGCAGATGGCACCACCCTGTTTATTACAGGATAATCCTTTTTAAAAAGAAGATAAGGAAAAAGAAATACACAGAAAGTTTAATGAGGACTTTGAAATGGAGTTCCTGCATATTTATACAGACTGGAAGTCATCCCTGGGGTCACCAAGTGCAGTCCCTTCTATCATGTGCATTACATTTTGTTACCTCTCCATAAACTTACTGAGCTGTGGCTGGAAAGTAGCTGGGATTCTGTTAATTGTCATTCCTTCCAGAAGGCTGTTCCAGCCTTCCTGTCTTAATGGCTAGGAAACTTATTTTGATTTCCAGTGTGATTTTATTGGTCTCCAGTGCAAATAGTCCTTTTTTCTCCCTAAGGTTTTTACAGGCAGTAATCATAACCCTGCTAAGCCTTTATTTTCCTATCATCAACAAGCCACGCTCCTTTAGCCTTCTCTTATAAATCAGGCTCTCCTTTCTCCTGATCTCTCTAATACCCCCATCTGCGTGTCTCTGTTTTAATTCACATTTTTAAAGCATAGATATTCACAAATGGCTGTAACAAAAAAAACAAGGATGCTGAAAGCTTCTTACCTATGCAGATGATACTTTTGCTGGTGTAAGCTGTGTCCTTTCCACAACTCATCACAAAGTGAACGTAATTTTGTCCAGAAATTTTGATTCTGTAGAGCTGATGCCAGACTAAAAGGCCTGTACACACTGGTCTCCCTATTACTCTCCCTTTCTCAAATACGGACACTGTGTTTGCTATTCTTCAGTCACACAGTGCCACCCTTGAGTTGATAGATTTATTAAAAACTCTTACTACCAGATTTGCAATTTCACACATCAATTCTTCCAGAACTTTAGGAGCAAAAGTTTTCACTCCACAACTCTCCACTCCCCCCAACATGTGCTACGGAAGACTTTTAGCTTCTATTCCACTTATGGTGAGGCAAACTCTGTTCCCACGTGCTCCTTCCCATTAGTCACTGCACTTTTACCCCTGTGCAAACTGTTTGACTTGAATTTCTGCATCCACACGTTGAGATATGATCCCCAGCACGGTGAGTGATGGTTCCATGCCTACAGTGAAAGTAGGATATTGGATTTGTGCTGAAATGTTAAGAAACACATAGGATATATTAAGCACTTCAGAAACTTAACGGGAACATCAACATGAACAAGTGTGCTTTTAAAATCTCTTTGTAATGCTTGAGGTGGAATAAGCACCATGTATCGACTGGGCCATTAAAACAAAACCACTCCCAGCATTTGAGAGCATTTCTGCAATAAAGTGAAATGAACAATGCTTGTGGCAACTACAGCCTCAGTAATTGCCTGGGAACCTCGTGAGAAACCTAAGCCCAAAAGATGAAGGAAAGAGGGAATAATACAAAAAAAAAAAGTGAAAACAATATTGCAAGACACCTGAACAGTTATTCACTGCAACAGAAAAAAAACCTGCTGTGTGCTTTCTTTAGGAACAGCATCCTAACACTCTTCCTTTTGATGAAATCAATGGAGAGCACCAGAGGAGTCCATTAGCATCACAGCCAGCTGCTGTGCTATGGATCTGCTCTCTGATGTCCATGGGAGCCCTCAAATTCTCCTTGTACAGCCTTCTTTAAGTCCATCTGACACAGAAATGGGGCCCACAGCTGGAACACTCCAGCTCCCTCCAGGTAAGGCTTAACTGGAGCTCAGGAGCTGGTGAGCTCACTCGGCTGTGGGGCCAGAAGGAGCGGAGCGGGACACTGGCTCTGCTGCTCTGCTGGTGAAAGCCCTGGGAGGCAACTGGCACCAGACACAGAGAAAGGGCTGTGGCCAGGAAACATTTAAAATGCAAGAGATGTGAGCATGGGGGGTACCAAGAGGATCGCTGCAGCTTCTCCTTCCTATTTCAGCCTGGGTACATCTCTCCGCAAACGTTCATGCGGCAGGGTCCAAAACACAGACTACATCTTTTCCTTGCCTGACCCTGAGGCACAAATACACAAAGCCAAGGGGGCCAAGCAGGTCCAGGAGTCAGGCAGGAGGAGCAGCCTCCTGGCCCTGGCCCGGGCTGCCATGCTGCTGCTAAGCAACGTGCAGGCACAGCCCGCAGCCTGCTCGGAAAACCAATCAAGGCAGCATCGCTATCCCCTCACATTAAATGTCAGTTTACAAATGGAACTGACAGATCACAAACCATTCCCCTCTGTAGCGATGTGGTCTCATCCTGAACCCGTTTCCCCGTGCCCGGCTGGTGCAAAGCGATTCCACCTCTGCTAAATGACTCCCAGAGTCTCCAAAGTACAATTTTGTTTTATAGTCGCTGTCAAACCAAAATGTTTCATGTTAATTTCTTACAACCTACTCCACTGTCTGCTCTGCTCCTATTTGATATTTATTCCCCTGTCAAATGTACATTTATTTGCTGACATTTTTATTAAATTAGACAGTAATAAATCTGTCTGCATTTATGTTTATGTCCCTTCATGCAGAGGACCCCAAAGTAAGTTCCATACATTAAGTGCATGGCCAAATGCTCATAAGCATTTCACAGAGGGTAAATAAAGTCAAAGTACTGGTAATCAAAAATGATAACGACCCAACCTGGCCAGGCTGGAAGGGGACCAGGGGAAGCAATGTTTTTGTAGCAGTGGGGAATCATCTCTCTCCGGAGCAGAGAGGGAAATTGCTGAGAACAGCCCCACTTCCAGATTGTGAAAATTCACACTTTTTATTTTCTTTTAGACAGGGTAGAGAATTTCTTGAGCCCCACTCTTAGCAGATTTTTAGCAGTAAAAAACAGTGTTTAAATGGTTGCAACTTAAAAAATGTTGCCATAAGATACATTCCAAATGAAATTCCAGTGTGCAGTTAGTGATCAAATGCTCCCCAGCTCTTAAAAGAGCTTTTCAAAACCTCCTTAGCTCACCAAATCCTGGGTAAATACACTACTGCACAGTAAAAGTGAGGCATAGAGGAGTGGGATTTGCTTGATGTTGCCCATCATGCCATCACCAGTCAGGAATGAAGATCAGAACAGCTAAATGCCATCTGGAAAAACCTGGGAGATCAGATCAGCTGTCTCCCATTTGTGTCATTCGAAGCCTCCCCACAGAAACTTCTGTGCAAAAGAGTATTTTTGTGTGCAGTAACATTTTTTTCATAGCTGCAACAGGGAGAAGAATAAGTTAAAAATTCACAACAGCAAGGTCATTCTAGGTTGAGGCTTTTCCTCAGCTCCCTCCTGCTGTCCCCTGTCGTATCAGCCATGCCTGATATCATGCAGCACACGTGCCCTGCAATTCCTGGGCATCACAGCGGCATCTTAACAAGGGGCCTCACACCTTCCTGCTCCCTCCACACCACCAGCACCCAGCCTGATAAGAGGAATGCAGAGGACTTCAGAGTAACTCCTTCCAACTTCAGAGAGCTCCGAACACAGGAAATTTTTTTGCTAAATTACAATGTCTTGAAACTGGCAACAGCACGCTGATTATGTCTCATTGTGGCTGTGATGTCCTTGGCGATGGAGCTGGGAGACCACAAAGTGAATATAATGCTCCTCTATGTGACTCTAATGACTGATGATGCTCTGCTGTGGGTAGCAATTTTGAAATAACTGAGAATGACGACAGAGAATATTGCCTTTGTCTTCTTGCTTCAGAAGAACTTTACGTGTAACTAAGGAGTACAGCGCAGCACTGCCAGCCACACACGCTGCTAATAGGGAAATTTGCAGCACCATCAAGCAGTTTGTGCTAATCTGCCCCATATAGAGCCCTGCAGGGCAGGCTGAGCTCATGAAGTGGAGAAAGGTGGGTGCTCACTCCTAGGCAGGATCTTCTCAAAAGCAGGAAGAAATCTCAGGACACAGGGACATCCAACAAATGCTGCAGACCACAAGACCAAATTAATAAATTAGATTAAGTGTAGCATTTTTAAAATTGGGCACCAGATGCTTTCCTCACCCTGGTTGCTTCCTGTCATTCTGATAGCTCAGAGGAACCATCTCACTGAATAAAACAAGTGCTGATCCCGCAGAGGGATGAATTGAATGCTCTGGTGACACGCAGAGAATGCAGTTTTGTTGTCTTCGAGACCTGACCTAGTATTGCTGTTTGCCAACCCTTTGTGCCACGGAGGAGTGCCAGCGTGTTCAGGAGTGTCTCTTGTGCTTTGTGACCCTCTCATAGTCAACATATGCACAGGGGACACACAGAGTGTGTCCCACATTAGACAGGGGTGATGGGGTTTCTCTCCTGCCTTAACCACCCTCTGACAGAGCAAAAAGGACTTCAGTGCAGAGGAATGTCACTGTCAGTCAAATGGAAAGCACCATGAGGGTGGGGAGGTGAGGAGGGAAACACAGGGGGAGGCTGAATGCAGATGCCATCCCCAGTGTGTCCTGCAGGAAGCTCCAGATCTCCTCTGAGCCTCAACCAGGATCTTATGCCCATCCCAGCCCTCCACAAGGAGACCCAGAGACCTGAGCCCTTCCCAGCCAGAGCAGTCTCACCTCCAGCCTGGCTGAGAGAGCACCGAGCGCAGCAACCATCACACACGAGCTGATTACTTTAATTTTTACACACTGTCTGAATGAGATAATTTAAACTTGTACAGGTCAGTCTCCAGAGATTGAAGACTGACATAAGAGGGGCACAGCAATCTATTTCTGATCTGCCAGAACAGCAGGTCCTGAGAAGTCCAAGTGCTGTGCTGACAGCGCGTTACTGTTTGCCTTTGAGGGATGGGAAATCAGAAAAGAGGAGGTCAGCTAACTCCAAGATAACACAGCTGATTTGGAGAAGTGTCACCACGAAGTCTTTGCTTTGATGGTCATTAGGGCCCCTGAAGATACTGGACTGAGAAAATTTTGTTATAATCTATCCTGAAGTATTTTAAACTCAAGATATTATTGAGAATATGAACTCCTTGCTCAAGCCCCACACAAACTCGATTCCCATGGTGGCCTTTCTGCTCCACAGTCACAGTTTATTTATCTTCCCCCCACCCATTGCTGCAGGAGCCAATGGAGAACAGAAATGTACCAACAGGTCTGAGTAGATCTGTGAGAAAATCTTTCCCTATGAAGAGGACAAGTCAGTACCCACAGCACTTGATCTCACCCTGCTCCTGAGATCACAGAGGAAATGATGCAGAGAAGGCAATGTTTTCCCACACCTCAGGAACAATTTCAGTGGGGCACATAAATCTGTGTCCTGTTCCACCCAATAACAAGCCAGAGGGTCTTTTTGAACTACAAGAGACTGAGCACACCTAAAGACTGTTCCAACAAGCTACAAAGGCAGCACACAAGTGGTTTTCTGTGCACCAGAAGCCTGTCTCTGCTGCTGCCTTGTATTGTTCCTTCTAAATGGAAACCATTCTGAAGCACAGTTTGTATGCCCTTGATGCACTCCATAGTACTGCAGCTTTCTGGGCAAAATCCATTCCTTGCACAGGGTGAAGACCATGCCCAAGACCTGTTTCTACCTTAGTCTGGTGGGCTTTCCACAACTCTAAATGGGGATGACAGCTCTGGCGGTCAAGCTCTGACGGATCTAGCGCAGGCAATTTAAAAAGTCAGTGCTCCCAACAACTCTCCCCCAAACAATTAGAGGCAAACATGTGCCTGCATTTCAATGCCTTCAGCGTGGAGGTTGGCATATCAATGTGAGCCCACCTTCAGACAAACACTGAGCTCACCCTGAAGGGGCAGCGTGGCTCTGGCTCCTGGCAGTAGCCAGGGACCGATCTCTGCTAGCCCCATCCCTTGAGCCCATCTTTTCATACTCTCAGCCCCCTGCCATTCATGGTGTTTGCTGCTTCTGCAGGATTTCTTGGCCAGGCTATTTTGCGAGAGTTTTGGTGCTGGTGCACATAGTGGGCAGTTGTGTTTGCAGGTGCCTCCCTGCAGTGGGAGTCTGTGTATATGTTCCTGCAAACCACCACACAGGGAAGCCCAGCACGGGGATGATTTTCTGCACAGAAATTTGCATCTACCAACGTGAGCAGCTTTCCCAGCTTCTCCTTCCTCAGACCTGCTTTGGTGTTCCAAGTGAGTGGTTTTTGCCTCTTTTCCTGCAAGTGAACGTTGCTTTTCCTCAGAAACACTGGGGAACAATTAGAGCAATGAGAAAATGGTAAAAATAACACAAACCCATCACATTCCTCACGGCACTGACAGCCAGAGTGCTGTGTGGTATGGCAGAGAGCAGAAACATAACGTGTTTAAAAACCAAACAGGTGAGCACTATCTGTACTTTAAATCACTCATAACCACTCTCACTTTGCTAGAAATATTTTGGGAAGCTGGAACACTTCCATGGCCCTGTGAGCGCGTTTAACAGCGCTCGGTAATTTGTCACATGGGAAGGCAATCACTGTTGTGTTGGTTTTGTCTGGAGTAGAGCTAATTTACTTCATAGTAGCTACTGTAAGGCTGTGGTTTGGATTTGTGCTGGAAGCAGTGTTGATAATTCAGGGATGTTTTGTTAGGGCTGAGCAGGGTTTACACAGAGCCAAGACTTTTTCTGCCCCTCAGCCCATGGCTCAGGAGGCTGGGGGTGCATGGGAAGCTGGGAGGGGACACAGCCAGGACAGCTGACCCCAGCTGACCCAAGGGATATCCCAGGCCATGTGGTGTCATGCTCAGCTGGGGGGACAAGAAGGAAAGGGGGTACTTTCAGAGGGATGGCGTTTTTCTTCCCAAGTCCCTATTATGTCTGATAGAGCCTGGCTTTCCTGGAGATGTCTGAGCCTGCCTGCCCACAGGAAGTGGAGAAGGGATTCCCTGTTTTGCTTTGCATGTGTGCCCATCTTTTGCTTTGTCTATGAACCTGTCTTTACCCCAGTTCCTCCCTTCCACACTTCTGATTGTCTCCCCCACCCCACTGCGTGGGGCTGAGCTGCCAGCTGGGGTTAAACCTCAACTGTATTTTTTGTACTGTTTCATTTGTGGCAGCACTGCGGTACAAAAACATTCAAACATTGCTAGGTTAAAGTATGTGTTCTCCCAGTGGTAATTAGTATAAGAAAATCAGGCTAAACATATTAATTTGAGTTGGCTTTTTCATTCTCTTCCTGTAGTTTTACACTTCACAGTCACAATAATTGTAGCCCTTATGAACAATTATGTAAAATTATGTAAAATGCAATATGATCAAGGTATTAGACTATCATTATCTCAGCTGTAAATGCATGAATCGTTACTTCACAGTACCTAAAACCCCCAGAATTTTCTGTCAGTTTGAGTTTAGGGGCCTTTTTTTGTCTTTTGGATGTTGATGACAATTAAATGACACCCTGATAAATAAAAAAGGAAAAAAGCCAGCGTAGTTATTATGAGCCCTTATTAGGAAGCAAAAGAGTGGTTTTCATGTTTTGCCATGTAGTTAATTGTCTGGCTTGTAACTTAGCTAGAGAGTCTTTTCTGAAGCAGGAATCCAGGCAGGGCTGGGGTGGATGCGAGGGGACCCTTTGGAGATCAGCCTGGCAGGCAGAAAAGATTTGGCAGACTGGAAAAGGGCTTGACTTGATGTTTATTGAGTGACCCGTTGAATGCATGACAGTCACAGAGAGCTCACAAACAGCAGAAGGATCCTGAAGGACTTTAGATATGAATGAAGACAGAAGTTTCTCTCTTTTGGCCCTGTTGCTTTGCATCCTGGGGTGCAGTGATGCCTGTTTTCTCTTGGGCATAAAAAATAGAAATTATTTTTAAAATATCTTTGTATTATATGTGTGTCTATAGAAACCTCCATCATTTAAAAACAGGTTTCTTTTTTTTTTTTTTTTTTTGTAGAGAGGTCAACCAGCTTTATATTAGTGCAAAGCTACATCCTACTCCTTCAACCTGACCTTAAAGTCAACAGGACTGTAGACAGATCAGGAGTCTCAGCATCACAGTCAGATGCCAGGATGTGTATTAATTTCCCTCTGTGCTGAAGGAGAGCTATTCCCACTCACTTTGGAGGAGTTAAATTAGTATGCTGGGGGAAGGAACACCATGACCTGTTTTTTTCTCTTTCCTATGGATGTGTGTGGTGATTTGAATGCGAGACAAAACTGGGGATTGCTCAGGAAATTCTCATATAATTGACTCTCTCCTAAAGCTTGCAAGAACCATGAAGATCATATTACGGCATTACAGAAAATAACAGAGCCTTGAAATTAGGTGGAAAAGCCATAGAGAGAAATGGGGCTAAGCCAGGTTCTATGGAAATTATTTACCATTGTCTCTTTTGTGCTGAAAACAGAACAGAGATAAAGCACTAACAAATATGGGAAGAAGTGTCTCATGTGTTGAAAGTTGAATAACCATTATGAATTGGTCAAAAAAATGAAACAATTATTTATATGCAAGCCTGGAAGAGAGACATTCTTGCCTTGGATGGTAAAGCTAATGGGCTGGATTTATCATTCTCATTGCTCCTACAGCCCATCCCTCCTCCTGATCAGACCTGCAGTAACACACATGGACTTGCTGGCACTACTGATCCATCCAACACCTGTGGCACCAAAACTGAACAACTACTTCACTTAAGGGGACATTGGACCCAAAATAACAAGTGAAGTATTTATCTTCCCTGTGAGGGTGGTGAGGCCCTGGCACAGGTTGCCCAGAGAAGCTGTGGCTGCCCCATCCCTGAAGTGTCCAAGGCCAGGTTGGATGGGGCTTGGAGCAACCTGGGATAGGGTGTGGTGTCTTTGCCCATGGCAGGGGGGTTGGAACAAGATGGTTTTTAAGATCCCTTTCAATCCAAACCATTCTGTGATTCTATGAAATGGCAAAGAAGTAAAATGTTTCATCAAGGAAAGGATACCACAAGTGTTCCCCTTCTCTAGCTCAAAATACAACAGTTTTGACTCCCTAACAGGTTGTTATGGAGAGCTGGGGCTTTTAAGGAAATTACAGGGAAAAGCTAATGCCCCTTTTTCCCATTCATGGAATCAAGCCCCGATTTCAATGGCAGGTACTGAGAGCAGGACTCAAATAATTCTTTAATCTAAAGGGATAGTGCTCAATATCTCCATTTGGAGCAGAAAACTGTCTCCTGGTTTAGGTTTTTGCCTACAGGGAGCAGTAATAGGGCTGTTTGTGTCTGGAGTCAGGCTGCAAATGCCCAAGTTTGCAGTAATTATGTAACTGGCAAAGCCAAACCTGTTAAACTTTAGATCAGCATTAAAAAATGCAAGAGGAAGTTATCTACCTAATTGCCTGGAAAAAACTATGCCCCTCCATTTGCAAGAATGAGACAATATTAATTGTCTCTTAATAACACAAGATTGTTGTTCAAGAGCCTTGTTGGACTTTATTTTTTCCTTGAAAAGAAGAAAAAAAAAATAAAGGAAAGTGTGCAAGGGGAGAAGCTAATATAACTAGAAGTGAAATGTTAATGTTATTTCATTAAATGATTTGTGAAGAACGAGATAAGAGATTGACATTCTCAAAGAATAATTTCTTTAAATACCTTGTGCTCAAGATTCCCCTCTAGGCAACTTTTCATCTTTCTTCATTAAAAAAAATAGCATTAAATTTTATTAAAAAGAGTCCCAATTAAGCTGGTAACTTGCTTCAAAGAGCATCCAGGCTTAGGGGGATATGTTAAACGTTAACAGTGATGGGAAGATTCACCCGTAGAGCTGATTTTAAAAACAGCATCTTTCTGACTGGTACAATTTGGCTTGCACACCCTTAAGGCATTCTCCCAGACCTACTGATACTTATTTTGGGAAGCAGCACATAAATTCTTGGCTTTAAGGTCAAGTAGATGGCAAAGTTGGCTGTAACAAATGCAAACTTTTCCTGATAGCTTTGGAAGATGCCAAAAACCAATTTCTAAAATGAGTATTTTTCTTGGATCCCAAATTGTTCCGATTTAAGGGTGGCATCACACACATCTGGGGCAAACCCTGTGAATTTAGCTTGCCTTGTTGTTTAAGTGGAGTTGGCAATAAACACAACACCTCAAAAATAATGCACAGAGTCTTGGCTGGAGACAGCTCACAGGAAGAAAGGTGCTGGTCCCATCTTAGTTCTCACAGTCAAAACCAATAGGAAAGCAAATACATTATATTGTTTTCAGAGGAATACTCGGAGTATGTGGCTTGAAAACAAAAGACAGAAGTCACCAAGGACCCTCGTAGCCTGGTGCTTGGGAAAAGGGCTGGATGGGTGCAGCGTGCTCCTGAGAACACCAGCAACCCCTGGGAGAGGTGAGAAGCTGTCTGGTGACAGGGGCAAAGCTGCAGAACATGTAGTGCTGAGAGGAGTGGAAAAGTGCCTTCAGATCCTACATGGCATGAAGTGAGTGCCTGGCCTGGCCAAAGGCTCTCTTGCTGGTGCCTGACTGTGGGAAAGGGATGACCAACACTCCACCTTCATCACTTTATGTTCCAGGGAGGAAGAGCGAGATATAAATACAAATGTCATGAACCCATTCAGAAGATTTAGTAAGCCACAGTCTGAACTCTGTGGAAAACCTGAGGGGGAAAATGGAAGGGGAAAAATTCAGAGAAAACCACTTGCTATGAATCTTGTACAGTGACAATAGATAAATAGGACAGGAAGAAAAAACTGCAGTACTCCCAGTTCCCTGCTGATCCCAGGGGAAACAGAGAATGGGAAGAGGAGTGAAGGACAGGTCTTCCACTTGAGAAAACCATCTTAAATCCAGACTTCTCCTACCCTCTCTTGTTCCTGTGGCAGATCTCCTCTCCGAACAATGCTGCACAAGGAGATTATTTATGCAGCCATCCAAATGTCACATTCGTATTTAGACACTGATATAGTCCTTTGCTTTACACTCACATCCTGCATTTCCTTCGGTTCTAATCAAGTGCTAATTTCACATTCATTCTTCATAGCCACGTTTAGACAAGACACCCAGTGGTGCATACTTGGGGGGGTCTATTATTATTATTATTATTTATTTTTTATCAGAGTATGTCATTGCCAGGTAAAAGATGTGCTGCCTGCAATGTAATTTTATATGCTGGATAACACTTGCATTGACTGGGAGGCACACAAGTCAATTGCATATTGTATTGCAGATTATTTTATATTTATTATTTGCTGTCAAAGTGATTTTGAAAACCAATGCTTATGTGCTGTGTGTACTTTACTATAAATAGGGGGGCTCCTGGAGAAGGTACAGGGAACAGGATAAATTTAATTTGACAATTCTGTCAGAGGTAACCTCCACTTCTTTCCAATCTGCCACTTGCAACAAACAAGCCAAACTGGTGTTGAATGCAGAGAAAAAGAGCTGGAGAGGCTCAGTAGTAGGTATTACAGTGGGCAGATACAGGAAGGTTTGCTTCACCAGTTTAGGAAGGTGCACAGCAGGAATATATTTTCCTAAGAAAATGATTAATAGCCCCCCTGAGATAATGCCTCCTCTTTTTCAGCTCCTTTTTCCCCCCCTTGTTTAATTCCTCTTACAGGAGTAAGGTTTAAAATGATACTTTTCTCCCTCTTTCAATGAGACAGCACATCTCACAAGGGAAAAATCAATTCTAAGTGGGAATTGTGTATATTGCAACATTTATATACAATAATTCTCCCCTCCTCTCCCTTGTACACATCTTCATCAGGGACAAATAATGGAGCCAATTTGCTGGGAGCACAATGTGGCAGCAGCTTTGCCTGTTCTGCCCCAAGGCTGGCTGAGCAAATTTACCTCTTCTCAGGCAACAGGAGGCTGCTGAGAAGTTCTTATCAGCCCAGGACGTACAGGGGCTGATAAGGGGAAGGAGAGCAGAACAACATTCCCTGGAAGTGGTCTAAAATGTTGTACTGGTGCAATTATGAGTGATGTTATGGTCTGTCTAACTATGTTACTTCTGTTCCTGGGGCCTTCTCACTCCCTTCCCTGAGAGCTGGCACTGCCATCCAAGTGACTGTGGGCTGTGTGCTAAGCCAGGTGGATCCAACCCGAATGGAAACCAGGGAGAACTTGTTTCTCCAGCTTCACTTCCTCGCCCTTCCATGTCTACGCATGCACATTTTTTAAATGAAATAAACCCATTAAACTGGTTTTTACAAGTGAGGTGCCATGAGCACACGTGTTCTGGATGGAGAAGCCAGGAGATCATATTTGATGGGGACCAAAAAGCCAAGGAACACCCTTTTATCCTCCCCTTCTTCTGCAAAATTGTTGCTGCTACACTCACCTGCCCTGGTTCAGGGACTGGCAGGGACTAGGACATACCCTGTGTGACAGCAGAGCTTCTGGAGGGGGTGGCTGGAGGAAAAAGCAATTACATTTTATGTTCTATCTTCCCCTCTGCTTTCTTTTCATTATCCTATAAACCTTAACAGGGAATAATCAAGAAAGGCTCCCTGGCTGTACTGCAAGTTTACTGAGGTCAAAGCTGCTTCAACTTGCAACTTTACCTTAACTATCCTGTCAAGACAACACATGGGCCTGCTCTCCAAATTGATTACATAAATCTTCAGCACAACTGTTAATCACACTCCTTATTCCATCTTATCTTTCACCGAAGATAAAGCATAGTTACTTGGCTGTTTATCATAGTGTTGGCGTGGTGTTATCTGCCTTGAAACTTCAGACTCCCCCTGCCCAGAGGTGTGACAATAAATAGGAATCAGAATCACATTTTTATAGATAAACTACGATTTTGCTGAAAAGTCTCTGTAACACAGAAAAAATAGAAAAAGGCCATTATTATGCTTATTTGGCAAAGATCTCTTGTCAGCAGTTGCTTAATATATGCCCTAATTTAGGTAATGTTTTTATTGAATGATCAGGACTCAATTTCTCAAGTCATGAACAATTACAAATGAACTCTATTTCTTATTTCTAGGGTTACCCCTGCACTAAGCCCAAGTTGACAACCCCAAATCCTTCCAAGCTGTTCTCTGTAAAAGAGAGGAAAAGGGAATTTAAAATTAAAAACCAGCCACTGTTTCTAGCCACAATAATAGGTATCCTCTTAATGCTCCCGGGAGGCTTAACAACAAGAAAAAAATCACTTTTCTGAAGGACATGGTGACAGAAGAAACTGAAAATTATGTGGACCTTCAGTGCCTAGGGAATGAACCATAATATTAAAAAAGTAGGCATCTACCTCTCATGGTGGGATGTGCTTTATATTTATCAGCTTCTGGCTTGTTGTTGGCCTCAAAGGATGAACCCACCATTAACCTCAAGCAGTGTCTTTTAATTTGCCTGAGTTCCTGACATGGCTCCTGGATGCTTTCATGATGATCTTCAGCAAGAGCTTTTCTAGAAGAAAAGCCATAAAGAGACGTATTGTTTCTGCCTGAAGGGCCCTTGGGAGCTGGAGGGGAGGGCAAAGCAGGTGGTGGTGTCAGTAATGCTCCGAAGCCTGAAGAAAACCTTGCAGCAGAAGCATCACCTTTTGTGCACCCCTTCCCTTCACAGCATCTCTGGTTTTCTAATGTGCGTTTCCTTCATTGTACTTTTATTTTGCTTTCTGCATAATGATGAAAATGCAGGGCTGGGTTTGCATTATCTGTTTTTTTACATGATATCTATAATTGACTTCTGGAGCACGATGGCGTTCACTGAGTGAATTGATTTAAAATTGCTGTAATAATATTGCAAAATTCCTTTATTAGTGCCAGAGTACATCAAGAAGAATCAGTGAGATTGCCATCTAGGATAATAAACACTTAGAGGCAAGTGCAAGCAGCCCACAAAAAGTAGCAATTTTGTTCTCTTTCATTCTGTTTCTCCAACAGCCACTGGCCCACCATCACCACAAATTAGATGGCACCTACAGGAGTCATCTGGAAGGATCTGTTTTTCATACATAGCATAAGTATTTGAAGAATATGAGAGAGAGAAGGGATGGGAGGAAACAGAACCACCAGTACAGTGAACTGAGCTGGTAGTTCCTCATTATGTGCTAATGTTGGGAAGAAGGGGTTGATTCTCCCTCTCTTTATATCAGCATAAATTCAGAATCACTTGAATGACTCAGAGAACGAGTCAGGATGCTGAGCTGAATGGTCAAGCCTTAAATCCCATTACCAGGACACAATCCAAGAGATCCTTTCAAAGAATTCCAGGCCATCATTGATTTGACTTCAGAAGGATTTGGACTGGACCCATTTTCTCACAAAGCAGGAGGAACAAGGCTTAGACACCTCCCATGGTGTGTATGCAGGCAGCCCTGCCTGGCTGATCTGCTGAGATCAGCCCACAGACTATTGAAAAACAAAGCATCCATTCCCTGAAGACTCTGTGCCATGATCACTGTTTGAACCACTAAACAAAGCTGGCACCAGGAAACAGTTGTTATTATTATAAGCCTTATTATGTAAGGGTTCCTTATGTTTTAATTTTTGACTTCCAGATGAAATATTTCAAGGATATTTTACTGGATATTTTCCATGAGAATTAAAGCTGTGCATAGCTGTGCTATTTTAACTGCCCTGCTTGGTCCAGACTGTTTGCAGAACTATCACAGAGGCTCTCCAAGCTACTGTGTTTCGCTGAGCTTCCAAATTAAATTACAACACATCACACACACCTAAATGACACATCCCATACTGAGATCATACACAACTGAAAAAAAATCACTTGTTAGCATAATTAATGCAATTATAGTCAGCAAATTTCAGATTCACTGGTGACTCAAACCTCAAACAAAGGAGTATTTTTAGAACTACATAAATCCCATGGGATCCATTTACTCCTAGAAATCAGGATGTATTGATATCTATCACATCCCTGGTAACTAAACCATACCAGGTCCCTCCATTGCAGTGATAACTGGTGGGTGTCTGTCTGAGGGGGGCTGCCCTACCTCCTTCACTTAGGGAGGCTTATTGCTATAGCAACAACTACATCCTGTGATTTGCTTGCTACAAACACCCGCAAAAAATATTCTGAAATGATCCATGCAAAAAACAACTGTTCCTTTGACCTGACACAATTAATGTGTTCAAATCTGAATTATTTCTGCTGCAGGTTAAGCATTCTGAATTCAAATGACTCATATGCAAAAAGAAGAAGTCCCACTGTGCTTTGGATTGAGGAGGGAAGCCCTTATTTTGAGCTCTTACTGTCCTCTGTGCCAAGTCTGAACTTCACCAGAGTCAGAAATAGGAAACACCTTGGTCTGGGTGGTGGGAGGGACCACTCAGACAGAGAAAGGAGCAGGGCTTTTCCACTCAGGCCCCAATCACAGAGCACAGCCATCCCTTCCTGATATTATTCCTGCCTTAGCATTTCCTTGCCCAAGGCTTAGAAGTCACAGGGACAAGATGTGACCCTTCTGTTTGGAAGGGAAGGGGTAATTCCGTAATCACTCGCTGCTCTCCTACTCAAAATTTTAAAAAAGAGGAAAGTTGACACTGTCCAAATGACCAGCAGCTCAGTCTCACCGTGTGAGTGACCTTGAATGGGGTTGCTCAGTTTAATCTCTGCATTCCCAGTGTTGCTGTCTGGGGGCATCCAAATGGGACAGCAGTCTTAAGCCAGATATTAGCAGCACCATCAAAGTGTTTGTCAAACGAGAGAAATGAAAAGATATAATTCCTCCTTCCCTCTCTTCCCTACAGTATCCCAGTGCAAGAAATGAGGAAGTAAAATTTGGAAGAAGACATGGGGCAGGACTGGGCATTCCATATTCCCCTCCTCCCCTCCCCGGAGGGAGAGAACAGACCCCTCACAATGCAGAGTAACAAAATTTCACTTTACTTTTTAGATTACCTGTGAGTCAAGAAAGGAAAGAAGGCAGAGCAGGCTGGTGGGGAGCAAAGCTGAGAAGAAAGATCTGTGCTATAGAAGGCATTTTTATCTTTTTATCATTTTCTCTTGATACTGCAGATCTCTCTTGTTAAGTACTTCCTCTTCATGTCTTCTAATATCTACTGACAACTGAGGTGAATGAACCAACAACCATTTATTCTACTCCTAAAGGAGTGACAGTAATGAAATTCAAGGAGCAAAAGCTACCAGTTCTGGCCTCAGCAGAAGCAGAATCTTCCAGTGACCAGGACAGGTCTTTTAAAAGCAGCATGTAATGGGGAATGTGACAGTAGCCTGATGATCTCATGGAAATTTCCTCTTTCCCATGTAAATATTACTTCTTAGTCCACATTTCCAGCATCAGAGCACTTAAGTAATAATGTCCCTGTCTCAGCTGAGAAACTCAGTGTGTGTTTCCCAACTGGAGTTTGTGTATTTCTGAGAATTTACGTATGAGGCAACTACCAGCAGTGAGGCTAAATGTAAGTACGGTGTCTCTGTGGAGGGATTCACAACCAAGCTCTTCACGCTGTTGCTGAATAAAGAACTGTCTTTATCCTCCCACCAAAAGGCTTCTTGCTAACTGAGCATCTTTCAAACGGTTTAAAAATGGAATTGTAAATTCAGCACAGAAACTAAAAATGTCATACAGCCTTGATTTCCTTCCATGCAAATAAACATTAAACAAGAGAAGCAACTTCATGTGTTAAAGTTTGAAATTTGTCAACTCCTGCAAGAAATCGCCCCTTTCACCACTTCCATTCAAAGCAAGATGGCATCAATTTGGAATATGAATGATCTATTGCAGAGAATCTGGTTCAGAGCCTCATAAAGGCAAATGCATCACTCTGACCCATCTGTTCTATGGACATAATCTTTTAATTGCAAACATAGGGTCACATCCCAATAAATCAGCCATGCTGCAGTGAAGGTGCCTACATTTATGCCAGCTGAACATTTACCCAGGACTGCCTACAATCATTTCTCAGTAGAGTTTAGGGACAGAAAGAACAAGGAGATTGCTATCAACCCCATTTTTCCTCACAGTGACTCATATTTATTTAACCTAACACTCTGCATGGGTGAAATCCAAGTCTTACTCCCATAAACTCAAAACTTCCATGGACCACAACTTCACCCTATACATATGGCATAAGGCAACAAAAATATTTGGGATGAATGGCAGGCCATGTAAACACTAAGGAGAAATATATATCAAGTCACAGAAGAAATGCCATAGGATCTGTTCCAGGCTTGCAGAGCCGAGCGTGCGGAATCTGAGCATCGTTAGTCTCAAAATAAAGGTAAATTATTAGAAAGGATAGAAGGAAGAAAGCATCTCCATGATTCCCACTTCCCCAAATGGCACAGGCACAGATGATCTCATTAGCTCATCTGTGTAATTTACACTTCTAATATGGCTGAGGAATAAAACAAATATGCAGAAATAAGCAACAGGACGGGGACAGAAGAGGGGGAAACCTCACAGCCCTCTCTCATCTAAGCGCCTTCTTTCCTTGCCAAATATTATACTCACTTCCTGGGAACCCCTCCAAGTTTGTGTCTCCAGATGCCACATCGCAGCAGGCTGCCTGGAATCCCTCCTACCCATCTCCACATCACTCATGCTGAACAGGCAGGGCAAACACAGGGTGAAGGGAGCATTTTATCCTTATTTATTTCCAGATGGAAAATCGAGCTGAGGAAAGAGCCAACAAAGAAAAACAACCCAACAAAACAAGCAACTAAAACAAAACAACTAAAACAAAACCCACCCTTAACCATCTTGATAACAGACTCTCATTTGGGAAAAAAATTGAAATACAAGTCACAGGTTGAAGTTTGGAAGTGTCAACACCTGGGGTGTGTTTTCTTCTGTTAACTTGGGGTTCTGGCAGGTAACTTACAGAAGGGGCATGAGGGAATCCCTCTTTACAAGCAAATATGGAAGTAATGATCAAAACCACCTGCAACTGAAGCTGAATGGGATTCACTCTTCACTGACTATTTGGGCATCCTGGCTAACTGAGAGCATTCATTCGAGCCAGGACCATGGAACTGTAGGCTCCTATCAGGGCACCAATCTTAAATACATAAATATTTAATACCAGTCTTAAATGCTGAGTACCTGACAGTCTATGGAGGAAGTTTAGGCAGAGATCTACAGGCTGGTGCCCAACATATGAGTTGGTGAAGTTGAATGAGGTGAATCCCCTCTTCCCCAGGGGCAAGGCCTGAACAATCAGTACATCATTCTCCTCCTCTCTTTGGAGGAAATTTAGCATGACTCTTGCCCAGTTTGGGGCCTGAACTTAGGAGGGCCAGAGCTGGGCCAAGGAACTGGTGGCTTCCTGGAAGCAAAATAATCCACAGTTAACAAAGAAACATGTTAATCTTTAGCATTTTTGACACTTAAAAAAAGAACCTGACTTAAATACAGATAAATCTGGTTGAAGAAGTAAATGCAACCAGACCTAATTAGAGAAGTGAACCAGTGTAACACAGCCTCCTTTCATCCTCTTCCTACATATCTCCCAAGACCACTGCTATCCCATCTATGTCTCTTTACCTATTTTTCATTTTCAAATGTACTTTAATGACTGCAAGTAGGTCTGTAGTCCAGAAATAGAAGTCTCAAAGCACAGAGGGGATTATGTTCCCATCCACCTTACAGGGCAGGTTGGAGTAGAGTCCACACCCCAATTACCTGAGTATTAGATGAGACCTCTACGCCATATTTCATTTTAGTCCCCTTTTAGGTGCTATTTTACAGCACCCAGCTGGCCTTTGGTCCCAGTAAGAAACACTCTCATATCTGATTCTCTCCATCCTTTTCTACTTTTCTCTCCCCTCTGCTTCCTTTGCACAAGGAACGGTTGGTAAAAATTTATTTTGGGTGGGATTTTGAGGCCTGCATCCCATTAAATTTAATGGGAACTGAGCATCTAAATCCCTTAGGCAGCTTGAAAATTCCAGCCTCTATTACTAATGCTCTTCTCATTATAACAAGATTTGTACATGACAGCTCGAGAGCTCTGACTCTGCTTTCAGTGATGTGGCTCTGTGCGGTGCCGCTGACGGCACCCAGTGTAGGCTGCCCTGCTCACGGCTCATCTTGTCACAAGCTCTGCTAACACGAGACCAGAAAGCAGCCTGTAATTCCATTAGGATGGCTGAACTTTCTCGTAGGGGCCTTTCCACGAGGCAAAGATAATGCTGAGCAAATCTGCTTTTGTTATGATTGTCTGAGAACCATTAAATTTTAATTGCGGTCATCAGTTTCTGGTGTGCAGCCTGCAGGAGGAAGGACATGGCTGTGGTGCTCAGCTGCATCATCATATCAAGAGTTTTTTGAGGGACATTATAGACTGCTGGGCTGTCAAAATGGCCAGATTCCACCACATTACGTTTTTCGTCAGCATTCTGCTTAATTTACTGAAATGATAATTTACCAAGATGGCGTGACTGGAAAGAGAATGGCTTTTTAAAATGTCCTGCACATCCTGCAGGTCTTCATTGGTAAGGTGCTTAACCATGCTGGTGATAATCACACCTGACAGGACAACCATTCTCATTCTCATCAGAGATTTTTCTGTCCCCTTTCATGTCACTCTGGTCCAATCATGCTGTGGAATTAAAAGGGCTTGAAAACCTTTAGAAAACCTGGGGAAAAGCAAAGAGCAGTTGGAATGTCCAGATAAAACCTTACCATCTTGTACACACCGAGGAGAATGGGACTCTTGGAAAGAGACAGTTTCTCTATGCTAAACTAGGGTTGCTCAGCACCTTGGTTTTTGTTTCCATTGTTCTTCTCAGGTGTCACATGTACCTGTCTCCTGTGCACAGGATGTGTGTGTGACTGGCTTTGAACTCCAGCAATCAGATCTTTAAAGTCATACTGGTGCCTGCTGTTGAAGGTCTCAATTCTCAGAGAAGTCAGCTGAAATTGTCCTTGGGGTACCTGAGACTGTATTCACAGTATGAGGGACAGATTCATAATTGACTTTTTTTTTTTTTTTTTTTTTTTTTTTTTTTTTTTTTTTTTTTTTTTCTTTCTTTACCCATTACTGCTACAGCTGATATTGGAGCCAAGCACTTCAGGATCTCCTTGTGCAGTTATGAAATTATTGGAATAAACTGTATCAGGACCTTTGGCCAGGTACCTGTGGCGGTGTTCACAACAAAGGTCTGGGTGTGCATTTTGCTGGATTCTATGTCCTGCTTTGATAACAGATTACCTGCCCTTGCCTGGATACTCCCTACCTTTGTCTCCTCAGCTTACCAAGATTCTGGGGCAAGGTGAAAAGGCAGAAAATGATGTCTCTGTCTCCTCCATGCCTCAGCTACAGATTTAGGCAGTGAGTTTGCTGGGCTTTCTGCACACAGAGCCAGAATGCCCACACTTCAGTACTCCTCACATAAACCTCAATCTTCTGCCCTTGAACTAGGACATACCTTTCTTTGAATTTATTTTTCAGTTTTCAAGGAAGGCTCCTGGGGAAAAAAGAGCTCTATAATTCCACTGGTCCCATGAAAAAAAAAAAAGAGCTGTCCTTTAAGGGAAGTCAATCCTTTTTCCAGGGGTCTTCTGGAACTGCTACTGCAAGAGGCTTTAGAAAGAAGTAGGCAGGTTTGCTCCAGTGCTGCAGCACTGAGTTGTAAGATAAGGCAGTAGGCAGGCTGGGAGAGGGCTGAGACAAAAATTAGCTGGACTCTGAAAATACACTTGCTAACCCCAGTGATGAAAAGACACCAACACTTCATCCTTAAAACCCATGAAGGAGAGGGGACCAGCTCTAGCTGGTACCTTCTCATGCTCTATACAAAGCTGGGTAGACAAACTAGCTGGGGATCCCTGTGCTGGTCCAGCTCCTTGCCAAGGTAATGATCCTGCCCCTCATCTGTGCTGCTTGGCTGCCCCTCAGCAGCGCTTCTCCATGGGCAATGCTCAAGGAAGAGCTAAGCAAACTGCTGGAATTCACAGCCCCTGGAGTCAAATGCAACCATCCTGCTTGAGAACTGAAAACATTTAGGCACTTTGCATTGCAGCTTATCCTTGCTGCCTTGTTGGCCAAATTATTCCTTCTGTTGGTGATAGGAGGGACCCACAGCAATCTCTGCAGGTCTCAGCTGCGCTGGGTGGAAGCTGTGGATCCCACTGTGTGGCCAGAGTTGTGCTGACCTCTCTGCTGCCCTTCACTGGGCTTCTGCTCAGAAGTGCAGAACATCCAGGTGTTGTTGCCATGCTGGAAAACTCATAACTTTAGACAAACCTGGATCAGGTTGTTTAAGATAAGTTAAACTTTGATTTTCTAGCAAGAGCGAGCTCAAAACCCCACAAAATCCCTGCTTACATGTTTCACTTTAACTAGACAGATAATTATTTTTATCTGCAGCTACCATACACCATTTATTTAGGCAAAACCATTCTTGGACTTCAGATGGAGTTTTGTCTCCAATAAACAACAAAATGGCTCTCTAGCTACATTAATATTAGGCTGTCACTAGTTAGATAAGGCTGATACATTGGTGCTTCTGTGCCAGCAAGGGACAGTCTCTGGCCAGCATTGTTTGCTTTAAAATGCAGAAACTTCAGTCCCTCAGTCCCCAACTTTTCATCAGGAAATATATGAGCAGTGGGTTGGGGAATGGAGCCCAGAGAAAGATGTAAGGTTAAAGGTAAGGAAGGCAAGTAAGGATGTTAAAGCACATTCAGATTAATGCAGAACAAGATGTTCTGAGCATTTAAAAGTGTGGGATTCTCTGCTAGCATACTGCAGAGAACTAGGAGGCATTTCAGGGGAGTTAAACAAGGAAAAATGGATCTACAGCTGGGTGTTTCCTTGGCTCCAGAGACCCACACAGTATTTTAGGAGCTCTCTCCCTGGGGCGGTACCTGGGAATGCAGCAGCAGGTCATCTGAAGCAGCTCTCTGTGCAAACCCCCTGTTTGCTCTAGCAGCCTGAGGAAAACTAAGAATCTTCTCCATGATGTGTACATGGCTTCACGGGCTGCATGACAAAATTCCAAGTAATTAAAGAGCTGATAAAAATGCTGTTAAAACAGCCAATATCTCTTCAGGACACTTCAGATAAGCTGATCGTTGCATCTTCAGAACAATGATGCCTTCTTTGAAGACAGAGATGAAAAACAAGATGAGTCGCTGCTATATCTGATATGAGATGAACAGAAAGCTGTATGATGTTATTAGAGATATGAATGACACTGCAGTTATGGCTACTGGAATTGTAGTAGGAAGGCTTTAATGTTCTAGATGGAAATAGGAAAACAAATGCTGCTTCTTACAGAGAGCCTCAGATACCTGATAATGGTTATCAACACATTTCTTTGCTGGATGGACTCTGGGTAAAGAAGATGCTTAGTATTTGACTTTAGGGGAGCAATAAATTCAGATAGGAACTCTACTTATAAGAAGTTACTTTGTTGTAAGTGGATTCACATGAGTCTATTTTCCTCAAGTTAAAAGCAAATTTAAGGAAAAATCTGTAAGCAGTGTTTCTCCAAAAGGGAAAATTGAAAAATTTCTAGATTAATATTTAATGGAATTATCTGAAATGAAAAGCTAAGTGACCAAACTGTGGAAGCACGGAATATCTTTAAGCTATAGTTTCAGCCATTACCTGGAACTGAACTAGGAAATAATTCTCCTCTTTTTCTCAGTGCTGGGAGCAGCACTGACAGATTAACCTGGGCATTTGGTGAAAGTTTAGAGGCCAGTGAGAAAAAGTCCAATGGAGAACCACAATAAAAACAAAAGTTCTGAAAAAGCATGAGAAAAGCATGAAAATAAGTCTCAAGGGGCTTACATAAAAGCAAAGGAGATTTTAGTTAGAGACTCAGGAAAATTCTCCAGTGTGAAAATAGTGAAATACTGAGCTAAACTCTTAGGTGATAGAAATCCCCATGCAGTAAGTTCTGAAGAACAGATCAGGCAGACAGACCTTAGGAGCAGTTAATTACATGTTCACCTCCTTTGAGGCAGAGAGATGGATTAGATGATCTCCCAAGGTCCCTTCCACCCTTGTAATTCCTATTTCCTCTCTGTTGCATCTCCTGCTTTTTCACTTCTTTAATGAGGCAGAGGACAGAGACAATGCAAGGGGGTATTTCAGGTGCTTATCCAGCAGGATGAAGGACACAGCAAGCAGAACTAACTGAAATCTGGAGTCCAAAGGAAAATTAACTTATGACTGACATCTTGGGCAGGAGAACAGAGACTATATCTCGCATCCTGTCCTGACTGCCCTTAACATCTCCCCTGAGCTGGGTAATTCTCAGTAACATCTTTGAGGAAAAGAATTCATAAGCTACAGGCAACTTGGAGCTGGTTTGAACTACAACACAAATAAAACACTGCTGTGTTTAAATTTTTTCTATCCCTTTACTCTTTACATTTTCCCCTGATTCTTAAAGACTGGTATTTTCTCTGCCATATCCTGCAAAAGAAACACTCGTCATGAAAACAGGAATTTAAAATATAGGGCATTTGCTATAATCTACTTTCTTAAAATTAGTAATTATCGAGGCGAGTATGGTGCTTTTCCAAGGCAGTGTCTGGTGTTACTAGACTGATTCATTCATACCATGCTATTATTGGGCCTTAAATCTCTGTATCTCAGGCTGTTTGTTAAAAATAAAGTGCTTCAGCGTAAGGGGGAGTGAACCAACTGGGATGATTCAGCCCACTCAGGGTGCTATATACTTCTTCTCTGCTCCATCAGTACCTCTGAACTGTAGTTCCCAAAGCAACCAAGCCTCAGTCTTCAACGCCAATCTTACATCTGTCAAGGGAAGGGATAAGAAGGGCTTTACACCGATTTGTGTCCTCAATAATCCCCATTCCACAGCTGCTTGTTTCTACAAGAGGGTGGAGGGTGAAGCCTGTGGTGTGTTAATTCCTGCAGGGTTATATATGGCTGCACAGCAACTGTTTGCCATAA
Organism: Corvus kubaryi; assembly: GCF_017639235.1. Taxonomy (NCBI): domain Eukaryota; kingdom Metazoa; phylum Chordata; class Aves; order Passeriformes; family Corvidae; genus Corvus; species Corvus kubaryi. The sequence continues at coordinate 2,893,880 of NW_024582079.1, read as the reverse complement.
AGCAGCATCAACCATGTGTTATTCCCCTCTATCACCACGGCGTTCTTTACCTTGGGTGTTGTGATGATATACAGCACGTTGGATCCCTTCTCTGGCCGGTGAGCTGTATACTGCAGCCCCCAGGCAGGCACTTGCAACACTGCTCTCTGTTTTTTGGCTCTCCAGACCGAGGCCCAGACTGTCCAGAATGAAAATACCAAGCAGTAAACCACTTGCTAGAGTTTTGTGCTGTCATCAGTTCCCCTCTCTCTTCTCCACAGCTACTACTACATGCAGCAAGATATGAGCTAACAGCTAGATTTCATTATGAAATGCTTTCTTACTTGTTCCCCTCAAATAAATAAAAATAAAATGTAAGCAATCCTATTTTCAGTAAGAGAAAAGGCTGCTGCCATGCTGGTGTGGTGTATAATGGAATACAGTAGCACCATATTTCATTATGATTCAGTGTGTTTTCATTTTAGTTGCCAGGGATTCAAAGGCTTAACATGAATTCTAAATTAAGATTAGTATTCCAAATAAAATATTTTTGAAATATGTGTATTTCCCATTTCATTCTAATGAGCTTCAGCTAATGCATAGCAGTGCTTGTGGGTGTAATTTGAGCTCGGGAGTGACACAGTGAAATGCAGCCCTTTGGGACCATCTGGGCACATAAAAATGAGGGGCACAGACATCTGGGTCAGCAATTCCGCTCAGCATGGGCCCCACAGCCATCAGAGCTCTAACACAGGAGGCCTGGCACAGCTGCAGGTTTCCTCAGCCTCTGCCTTCTACGGGGCTTCCCAGGATAAGAGTTTGCACATGAGGATGCTCTGCCACACGTAAGGAGTGAGTGGTGTGAAATGGACAGTGTTTCCCCACCATCTGCTCAAGTAGCACAAAGCAGGAGGGAACCACACCTCCATGTTTCACTGTAGCCACTCAGCTTGGTAGGTTTTAGGAAAACTGACAGAATCACTCCTTCCCCACTCTGGAGGTGACCACTCCATCATCCCAACACCACCAGCAGCTGCAGCGCTGCCCTCAGTTCATTCCTTTGAATTACTGCAGCAATTAATCAGGCTCACATCGTTTGCTTTTTCCTGCCTTGAGATTTCTACCTTATCAGTCCACAGCTGCCACACAAAGGGACAAACTTCTCCTTTAACCCTGCTCCAGGCCCACCTGCATCACCCTGCTCCCAGCGCGGTCAGGGTTTCCCACAAGGCAACAAAATAAGCACAGGACAAGCAGGATCTCAGGTTTGTAAGAAAGATTCATCCCCCTCATGGCATGGAGGGCAAGCACCTGCAGGTCTCACCTCTCCTCCAGCACTCCACAATGTCACATCTTTGCTGAACAGTAAGAAAAAAAAAATATTCAAAATTCAGCCCATATTGGGACCACCCATGGCAAGAAGAATGACTAATGCCCAGAGTTATGAAGTAGCCATGACTTTCTGACAGCATTACTCCCAGAGGATCCTTTTTGTATTCCTCTGCTGTTTGCCTTTTCTCTCCTCATTTTTTAAGACTGTATAAAATGCTTACTGAGTGGACTTGTGGCCCACAGCTGAAGGATGATGTATTTGTAGCTAATGGTCTTTTTAAAGAACTACCTAGAAAAGAGGTGATAGCACTAAGCAGCAAGTAGCTCTGTAATTAGTGGAAATCATATGAGTACAAGACTGATATTCTAGGGCCAGGAAAATGCTGGAAGGAGAGCAAGTGGGGAAGACAACATGCAAAGGAAAAGAAGAGGTAATCTGGAGGCTGGTGGGTAAAAAAAGAAGTATCTGGGCAGATCTCAGTGATGTACAATATCCGTGATGCCATGGCTGTGGCCAGTGAGGCACAAGAGAAATGGCCAGGCCAGTCGTGACTCCTGGAAATAGGGCACATCCATAAACCGACAGGCATCTCCCATAGCTCAGTTAGTCACTTGATCCCTTACACAAGGGGACAATAAATTGAAGTGCCTTATCACTAAGCTTATGATAGAGCAGAAAATCCTGTGACATTAACTACTTAAACCACTGGAATGAAAAATCCGGGCAACACTTCACAGCTGCTGGGAGGTTCCTGGAATGTCACAAGCTTAGGGGTTAACTCAAGAAAACTAAAGACCACTAGAGTGGCCTATAAAGATGAGAAAATGCAAATTCACAAGTCTGTATCCTAGTATAAATAAAGAGCAGGATTTTGACCTGTGTATTTTGGACTGAGGAAACATCTCCCCAGCTCTCCACATTCCCTGACAGACCTCTGAGACCACAGAGAGAGAACACAAGCAATTTCCTAAGCTTCAAAAAATAATATCTGCCCCAAAAATCACTGCACATACGTAACAGTTTAGGCTAAAACAGCAACCTGGCTGCAGCCAGCAGTTCTGATAGACTGTGGTCCTGTTGGCTTTTTGGCCGTGTTATGCAATGGACAATATTTAATTAGACCCATCCTACTGTACTGAAAAGCAAATTACAGGCTTGTCTAGATTACTGTAGATAGGCACCCAGACATGAGATAATTAGTCTGCTGTAAGGCATGTTTCAAGTCTGTTCTGCCACTTGTCCCTTGTCACCCAAGGACACCAACTCTGAGATCTGCATCCCCTCTAAAATGGTCTCATACCTGGTGTTGTACAGGCAGCCTGGAAAAAAAGCTGCACCCAAGTTCTGGGTACAGGAAGTTATTAAAATAAATGCTGAGAAAATTAATGTGCTTTTTAAGAAGACATCGTATTTTAACACAGAAATTTGTTCCCTGAGCCTCCAGAACAGATCTGGTTGATCCAATGACAGGGTGTCAATTCTCTGTTATTTTGTGCTGTAATAATTATGTTTCCCTGTGTGTTAGCCCACCACACACTAATGGAAGCTTACAGATTCTGGGCCAAAGTGAGTTCAGATCACTCTGATTTCTACTTTCTGGTCATTTTTAGATGTTTTCTTACTGTTCATGCTGAAAAACACTGATTTGAACGGCTGAAAATATTTTCTCAAAACAGTCTTTTTTTCAGAAACAGAAGTGATTCATTGTTATAAATTGGCATCTAATGTCTTCAGGGTGTTTATAACTACAAAGTCTAGACCTAATCTCTCTTTTTAGAGATTGTTTTCAAGTTAAGCATTAAAAAGAATTAACTAGAAACTTGAGAACAGTTATCAGCTTTCGCTCTTTTTCTGGGGAGCTCTCAGAAAATTAACACATTTTCATTCTTATTATTTTTCTCATTAGTATTTAAAAAAAAAGTCTTTCAAATAGACTGCAAACTTTTCCTCTTTTTATTTTTGGTGGAAAACAGAACTTCCAGCCACCTCTGGGGAAGCAAACTGTCTTGTTCAATGTGAAGCATGGACGGGGAGGAGGACAAACAGGGGAGCTTTTATCATATGGTGAATTCCACGTGCCCATTCTTTAGTCTCCCACATTATCCACAGATTTCTCGAGCTAATTAATCAGTAACATAATTTATTCTTGGCTTAACTTCACTGGCATTATACCAGAGACTGTATTCAGCCCCACTGTGCAACAAAAATTGCACATTAACTTGCTCAGATTTGGTATGAGAAAGATCTACTCTTACTACACTGCTAGATATACTCTTATTACACTGACAAACTTTTACTACAATGACAGAAGCCCCAACTTCTTTTCTTCCTAGCACAACAATATATACACTCATTCCAAAGCTGCCACCTTCCATTTGGAGATATGTGCTCCCAAGGTATGGCATTTCTATAGTTATTAGAACTAAAGGGTAATTTTCCACTCGAGTATAGCAGCAAAGACAGAAATTCCAAGCTGGAAGTGGCCACAATGCCATTCACTCTCTTCTATCTCACCATGTGTAGTGGTTTGGTCCAAAATACTCATTACTGTTTATCTGCTGTGAGATAAGAGTTAGGAGAAATGCAAAACAGGCACCAAACTTGAAAGAATATAAAGAAGTTTATTAACAGACCTAAAAGAAGAAGGAAAAAAAAATTATACCACCTTCAGAACTCTCCTCCTCCCCCCACCTTCCTCCCTTCTCCCACTGACAATGTGAAAAGACAACCCTTAAGATGTTCAGTCTGTTTACCACTTCCATAATAACCTTGTTCAGTCCATTTAGAGAGAGAAGTCTCTTCTTGCTCATGCTATGAAAACATTATCACAACGAGACAGCCACCCACTTCCAAATATTGTTCAGTCCATTTAGGAAGAGGAGTCTCTCTGCCTGCGTGTGAGTCCTTTCCCCCGACTTGCAGCTTTTCCCGCAACTGCTTTCGAGGGTCCACTCTTGAAGTTTTCTGGGGTACAATTTTAAGGTTGAGCCGTTCAGAAACAAAAACAGAGGCCCTTCTCCTTCCCTGGGAGCAAAGGGTCTTCATCATCTTCATCGTTAGGACTATCTCTGGGAGCATCTCTAGGAACTGAGGTTTTCTCCTTTCCCATTTGGAGCAAAAGTCCTCATCTGGTTCATCTCTACGGACTGAGGTTTTCTCCTTTCCCGTTTGGAGCAAAAGTCCTCATCTGGTTCATCTCTCCCTGTCCAAACTTCTCATGAAATTACAGCTGCGTCAGCATCTGCCTATCTCAGCGCAGGTGCTTTTGCTTACGAGTTGAACACTCCACCCCCCATATCTTCATGAAATTACAACAGGATACTCTGATATATCATAGCTTCACAACAGAATTTCAGCTTTAAGCATCTCCTCTCTCTCTTCCCTCAGGTTTTCAGCTCTTCACAGCAATAAAAGGGTTACTCTCACCTCGGCCTTGCAGCTTTGCAGCTGGAATGTTGAATTTTTCTTATCGCAGTGGAGAGGGGGGAGAGCCGAGCCGCTCCGGCTGCCCACGGCAAGGCAGTGGGGGGGGGTTCCATGGCTGGAACAGGTCCATGGCTTCAGGATGGCCGTGGCCCGGCCCGGCCTGGCCCAAGCAGGGCCTGGCCGGGCCCGCTGGCCCCCACTCGGGGCCCGCAGCCACCTGTCCCAGTGCCGGAAACGAGAGAGAGCTTGGAGGGGGAGTTTGCCTATTCTTAAATGTGGATCACAGAGGTGATCACAACTTTAAGTGGCTTAGAGAATTGTCCATATTCAAACTGGCCAGCTGATAGGTTCTGTCAGTTCCCAGAGGAAACTGTAAGCACCCCTTAGCAAGGACGTCCCTTCCGGGACTACGCTTGCTAACCTATGACACCATGTTTCCGTCATCCCGGGAGAACCCTGATGTTCTCCCTCTCTTCTGGTACATTTGATAATGATGTACTACAGCGCTGAAGGACTGGAACACCGCACACCAAAAGTGGCTGCTGGAAATGCTCTTTTAAATGTTTTTAGGTAATGTGTATTATTCAAGCAAAAGGCACTTCAGTGTTCCATTTCGCATGAAAATGTCTTGTTTTAGCCAGAACAGGCAAAACTCTCTAGTTTCCATTACTAAGGTTCAACTCTGGAGCACAATTTCCAGTATATGAGCTGAGGCACCTGTTCTTTTGCAGCTGTAGACCAGCACTACACAGATTTTGTGATCAGTTATTCTGAATCAAAACCCAGGGACACGTGAACACCAAAAGCCTCCAAGCCTATCTTCAGTTTTAATAGGAATCTGAATATTCAACATTTGAACATGTGTTGATGTTATAGTATGAAGTTTTCACAGTTCTATGGAAAATTTAACCAAAAATCTTTTCATCTATTTATACTTGCATTGAATAGTTCTTCTACCAAACCTGCTTTGGCCATTGTGTTTGCACTTGAACCTTGAGAAACAGAATAAACAGCGTCTGTGCTGCTCAGTCTTTAGCTGTAGTCAGGAATGGGAAGGAAATCCATGATTCCTGGAACTGCAGGCGATTCAGTACTTTGCTCCTTTACACCCACTCCCAGAAGAGTTACAGTGAGTGTCCAAGCCTGGCTTGTTTGGATGCTCAGCCGAGGTCCAGAGAGGTGCTATCAAAACAAATCTGCTCTCACCTTCTCCTCAGACCTTGCTGTGGGAGTCTTTTGGACACAAGAGTCTGTGTTGGCTTTTCCTCTTGTGTTTCCCTGTATATTGGTTTATGCACCTGCTGCTGAGGCCTCCCTTGTTCTTTTGCCTGGAAAATCCTTGACTTTGAAGGATAAGAAAAACACCCTGCTACGAAGGACACTGAAGAAATCCGCAGTGCTTTTTTGGGGCTTTGGTAGGTATAACTGACCTAGATACCACAAGCAGCAGGAGGAGCAAAATGCAAATAACTCTCTCTCCTGCTATATAAAATTATTCCACACAACAGAAAACTAAGGGATCTGAAAGTTGAGGGAAGATTTATAAGGGTAGATGTGGGAATATTCTCTTTCCACTTGCCCAGCTGTGGATTTATGATGTGCACAGCTGTGTCCTCTTTTTCACTGTTTGAACTGCTGTCTCTATAGCACAAGTCCCCTGCCTTCTTTTTCCTCCTAAAATCCTTGCTTCAGCTGGCTGTTTCTTATTAAGCTTCCCCCAGAGATATATATATTTTTAAGATATTAAAATAAAGAAAGAAAAACTAAAAGAGGCCATGTGTCTGTGCACAGGCGTGTGTGTGTGTGGCAGTCTGTCTCAAAAATAGTCTTTCCTTTCCCCTTTTGTTTTTTAATGTTTGCATAGAGAAAAAAAAATCCCTTTGCCATTCCATAGGCTTATAGCTCTGAACAAATGCTGCAATTATGCTTCTCAAAAGCAGATAAATGACAGGTGAAATAAATTAAACTCACTTAGACAAGGCAAGTTCAGAATATCTGTAATCAGCTGAAATTGCTTCAGTGAGTCCCCCCCTTTGGTTTGAAAGCTCAGAAATCATGATCACGCGGGCTTTTTCAGCGCATTGTAATTAAGCTCCAATTTGTGACTTCTCACAAGTCACGTTTTTAACTTTTATGTCTGCTAAAAGGATGCAGCCAACAGTGAGATTATTCATTCATACCTTTGTATCACTGGTCCTAGTCACCTAAAAACATAAAAAGTACCTCAGGAATGTGAGGGATACTCAGGATTGCTCCCAAGGCCAGCACTGGTACATCGAGCATGGGGTCAAATCTTTGCAATACTTTTAAGTGGTTCAATTTCACGCACAAAAGATATTTCAGGGGCCCTGCTGGGACAATTACAGCAGCTCCAAGCAAATATTTCAATCATGCCCCTCCCCAGAAGCTCTGCAGATATTTTGAGCCTGCACAGACGGTGTGACCAGCCAGGCTCCCCGGCCAACGGGGCTGAGGATGCAGAGAAGGCTCCTCTGCCTTTCCTGTGCCTCCCTTCAAAAGCAACCCCAGAGGGGCCAAGGGGTTCCTCTGCAAACCCTGCCAGACCTTTAAGAGGGGATGCTGTGTGAAGGCAGAGTAGGTATCGCTGCCAAAGTATCAGAGGGTAGAACTTGCTCTGGTAAAACAAGAAAAGCAGTTGCTGATGAGCCTGTACCATTTTTTTTCTGGCAAGTCACTGAGAATAAGCATGGTGAAGCAGTTTAAAACAGGCTTTAATTATCTCTCCAGCACTTCCATTATGCAATTTAGCCAAGGCACTGTGATTCAGCCCATTTTGCTTTCCTGTAGTCTATTACCCATGAGTTCACAGAGCTTCTCTTTCATCCTTCCCTCTGTCTCCTCTCCCCTTCCCTCTTATTTCCTCAAGAATGAAAATTCCCAGAGGACTGTAACTATGCAAGACCTCTGAAAGGTACATTCCCAGGAGTTCAAGACAACACTGCATCTCCTCAAGTCCAGCACTGGAGAATTTTAAGCTCTATTAGTGGGTCAAGTGACTGATAAGCTCAATTTGCCATCCCAGCAGACAGGTTTGTGCCCTAAGCTAACATCACAGGCAAATTTAACTCCCAGGCTCTGCTTTCACCTGTGAACTGAGATACACTGTCAGAGCTCTTCCAGCAGAAAAAGTTTGGCAGGCAGTTTTACATCCTCCATGTAAAGTCTTAAGTATTTCCAACAAACCCATATACTTATAAACTTAATTAGTCCACCAACAAGTTGTAGAATCTTTAAAGTTAACTACAGATGATACATATTTGATGCAAACCATTGTAACTTGATAATAAAAAGATTAGTTATAGTGCTCTAAAAATGTTATGTCAGGTTTTTACAGCGGATCATTAATATTGAAAAATGTAGCTATGTTTTTATACTGCGTTGACTGACAAAAACAACCAGAATGCAAAGGAGACCAGAAAGTTTCTTTAATCTCTATTAATGGATCTTAAATTGAAGCATTTAGAGGAACATCTTCTTAAAGGCTATAAAATACTCCTGCAGTCCATAGTACTCCTTATGAATAGGTTAGTAATCACCAGAGACCTCAAGGTCAAAATGCACTATAACCATTGCGTGGGTAGCTGCTATGGTTCAAAAGAAGATAAGATCTGACATCAGGAACAAAATAAAGATCTATTTTATAATGTTTTTGTAGTAAACTTTGAATGGCATTCCAAAGCCAGGAGTAAAACACACCAGCCTCACTGCGTAGAGGATGGATAGGTACAATGTTTACTGACCAGCTGCAGGAAATGTAAACAGACAGGACCACTGGCAGTTATGACTTTTTTAAGGTTGTGTGGACATAGTGACAGGCATCAGGATTTCCACACACAGGAGCCCTCAGGAGAGCAAATCCAAGTTAAATTTTGAAATCGACGTTTTAACCAGAACTGTGGCCAGTTGAAGTTCTGGTTAGGAATGGCTGTACTGGAATTCATCTTACTCTCTCTGCAGATGAATTACACCAAATTTATTCAAAGCCACTCATAGTAATGAACCGGGAAACCAACATGGAGCTTCACTGGCTTAAGTTAATTCATGGGTGTAACTATTTCTGACACAATCTGAGCATCTCCAGGTTGTCCAGGGCTCATCAGGGTGCTTCCCACCCTGCCCTCTCTTCCCTTGTACCACTGCACATCTAACCCGCATTTTACTTTTCCTGGAATATCCACAGGAGACTTATGGAGCCCCCAAGCCTATGATTTGCATTTTTCTGCACTATTAATAACAATGTGCTGAAACCATAAAAGACCTATTGATGCCCTGATGGATTGTGAGAAAATGGAAAGTGATTTTTTTTTCAAAGCTGCATTTTAAATCAGCTCATTACACATATTGTTTTATTTTCTTTTGCACTGCATGACATCAGCATCCTCTCTATTTGCTATTCACTGGAGGTTAAAACATCCAAATGTGTCCTGTTTCCAGGCCCACAGTCCAAGTTGTGATTTGGTTAAGCAAGATGGGCCAGATTTTATCCTGGAAAAAATCCATTCAAAATCAGGAAAATTATTCATCCCAACAGATAATTTGGCTTGGAAATGATATTTTCTTTTAAAGTAATTTAGCAGAGGCCTGTGCAAATCCAAGGAAATTCACACTATGAGAGTTTTAATGCAAGATCAAAATAAAGTTCATATTTTTCCCAAGAGGCTCCTCATTTTCATTTGCACCAAACTCCTAAATATACTTGTTACAGATAACTCTGTTGATTGTGATTTTCTCTTTCTTTTCTTTTGCAGGCTTTTTTCCCCTGAAGTCTAAGGGAAATAAGCAGGGGCAGACCTGCACAAATGGCATTTTCCTCATTATTTTATCTTGTTCAGCTTAGAAAGAGGATTTGGGGTATTGGAGAAGCTGAAATTTGAGTGGGGAGCCTGCACTGGGTGTGCATCTGGGATGGACTGGGGAAGGGATGGGTGTGGGGTGGCACTGACCAGTGAGACCCTTTGGAAGGCAGGACCTGGTGCTGGTGCCTGGCCATGACGTGTCTGCAGAGTTCTCGGGGAGGGAGGACGAGGGGAAGTACAGAATTTAATAACTTGGGAAGTCTTTGTATTAAGAAGGGATAGGTGCAGGGAATTGTGGAATCAAATCCTGAAGCAGTGTCAGGAAGCTGGAGAAAATCCTTCCAGTCTCTTAAGCCAGAAGATCCTCTGGTTTATTTTCTCTCTTGATTTTGAGCTACTTCAAGGTTTCAGATGGAGGAAATTGTGGGGACTGGATTAAGTACCACTTAAGTAGTTGGCTTTCCCTCTTGAACTATGAGCATTAGATGGTCAATGTAGAAATATTTCCTAGTCAGGGCTATTTGCAAGTTCAAAATGCCAGCAATTGGTGAGCCTAAACTATCGATAACAAATAAACATTTACTTTTTAAATAAGACCCAAGAAGCCTTTATCTTGAGGAGTCCAGGAGCAGAGTGAGAAACACATGGCTTAACAGATTTCACAAGATAACCCCACAGAGGGATGAGAAGTTATCACACCTGAATTATCATATCTACAGCACTAAGAGATCCTGCTATAATTTAAAATAGAAAAACCTCAGAAAAGCAGAGTCACCTGTCAGGTGTGGGATACAAATACAACAGCACAAGAAAAACTGCAGTGTATATAACAGTGAATGAATATTGGTGATTCCACAGAACAAATCCTAATGGCACTAATAGGATCACTTTATACCTTCTCCTGATGCTGTGTCACTCTGGTTACTGTAGTTCTCCAAGGGGCTATCCAGAGCAACACACCCAAACTGGAAACTTCAATATTTCCATTTCTCATACAGCTACACTTATGAGAAAAGCTCTGATAGTTCATACTTTATGTCCCTACTGCCATTTCTTCTTTCCAGCTTTCATGTTTCTTGAGATAAGTGGTTTTGTCGCTCTCCTTAAAATGAATTACACGTGGTAAATACAGTCAGTGTGCTCTGATCTTGGCTTGGAGAAAGCTTCTTGGCCTGGTTAAAAAACCCCACAGCATTTAAAAGCTTACACTTTAAGATTTAAGGTGAATATAAACAGCTGGCTGACTCCTAGTCTTGGGCTTTATGTCAGTGCAGACATGGCTGAAATTATCTTTAGGAATGAGACTTCTGTTCCTGAGCTCCTTTAAAAAATGTGACTTCCTTGCCCATGAACAGTATATCTGCTACGGTGATGGAGATGCTTTAAATCTGTGTGAAGGAATGGAGCTGTTTGGGGCACTGAGGCTGGGCTGCTTCACTCCAGAGCTAATCAGAGAAGGAAGAGACTGAGAGCTGTGTGCTCAGGGCATCCCAGAAGTGCAGCCCTAAGAAACCACTTTGTGTTTGCAAACGAGATGTTTACAAACAATAATGAAAATTTGGTCTATTTACCCACCTCCCTTTGCAGAGCAGCAGCTCAGGTGCTGGGGGGCCGTCACTTCTCATTACCCAGGAAGGGCCATGGAAACGTCAGCTCCTCTCACCTGCTCTAACAACCTCAGCCAGACAGCCTAACATGAGCAAATAAAAGGATGTATCTGCTCCCTCCATTCCTGGCACTGTATAAAAGCAGCAGCACCAGTTTTCTGTACTCCTCCAATTACACCAGTGGGAAATGTCTTCATAAACCTCTTCAAGATCAGTCTTTGTTAACTGCTGTCCCTTTAATTCAGCATTTCTGCTGCATTTAGCTTCACCTTTTCATGGTTTGCTTTATTTTAATTAATTTCACTAGGTATAAATCTCCCTCCCTCCGCCTTTTTCTTTCTTGTTTTCCAAAACACCAGTCTTCCCTTTCCCTTGCATTTTCATAAAACATAAAATCATCAGCATGGAAGAACTCCCAGTATTTTGCTGGGGAAAAAAGTTATTTAGCATGGTACCCAAAAGTGACAGTTTTTATTCTCAAAGCACATGCATGAAATGCCCGAGTCTGCTTCTGCCACAGCAAAACATATGCCACTTTTAATCAAGCTAACTGCCTGTTTATTAAACTAAACTCCCAAACCAATCTGAGGATGAGAGGGAGGAAAATAAATTTAAAAATTAAACAAAAACTTGACACCAAGTTTACTGTGCCACTTAATAAAACTGCAGTAAGCTGCCCAAGTGTCTGGAAAAAGGGCAGCACTTGGGATTCAGCAGGAAAGATGATCTCTGCCTCCCAAAGATGCCTGCTGACACTGTCTCTGTGACTCTCTGAAGATGGAGGTGGCTCCTTTTAGATTTTGCCTCATGCTGTTACTTCTACCTCTTTGGCTCATGAAGCTGCTTTCAGCAGCTTCCTTTAAAGCTGCTGCTCGATTCTACCTGCAGCCAAAGGTAGCTGGGTTTCCAGAGAGAACCAGCACTTCAAGGAGCCCTGGAAGGAGCTGTACAGAGCACGTGGGGAAAACCTGCTGACAATGAGCCAAGTTTCTTGTTCAAATACTACATGCAGTTCCAGGCCCCTCTGCAATTATAAGTCTGCATTAAAGACATGGGCTTGAGTTCACAAAATGTCTTCTGCAATTTGTGCGGTTTCAACAGCTCCCTTATGCCCTTTCCAAGCTTCAGTCACAACCAAATCCAGCAGGCGCAGGTAGGAAAGTGGTGGGACTTCACAGTGCCCTAAAGTTGTGATTGATCTTCCCCCTCCATGTCCATTCAGCTCCCACAATGATTCCGAAGGCAGAGGCATTAACAGCTGTAAGTGTTCATTAAAAGCACCGGGCCCCATGCTGGAGCCAGCATAAGGGAACAGCGTGTGGCACCACATCAACACCTATTTAGTTTTACAGTCCTATCAGACCTACCCAGCACAATGGTGCAGCTCAGCAGAAGGAGCTGAAATGTCTCATTGAGTTAATGCTTATCCCTGTGCTCTGAGCTCACCTTTCAGAACTCAGCATCCAACCCACAGAGCCGGACTCCACGTGTCACTCTGGAGAGGTGGCACACAGCTGGCTGCACGGAGGCAGTTACCAGGGAAACTTTGCTGTTGAAGAGAAGGATTTGCAGTGGCTCAGAATTGGGGATGGAGGGAGAATAAAGTGCCTTGGCATCGCTTGGACAGCACGGGGAGCTCCTCAGCCTCCAGGCAGCGAAGGATTGAAGTGATCAGCAGAGACATCCCTGTCCTTTGCAGTCTGTGAGCAGCAAAAGATTGCAAGGAGTAACAAGGACATTGGAGCTGTTAGTAGGCTGAACTCACACCCTTGGACAGTGAGAAATTGTCGTGATTAGCCAGTCAGAATGATTAACATTTCACAGGGTGAACTGAGATCCATGGGCAGGGAGATGTAATGATTAAGTAGGTCGTGTCCAGCACCTCGTGAGGGGGAGGCTCAGATTCATGGGCAGCAAGACCGTTATTAACGTGGCAACATCAATAGTTATTAACCTGCTGCATCGGTGTTGTTCACAGAATGAACTTCACTTCACAGGGAGAGGCAGGGAGAAAACAATTAACAACAGAACTTAGCCATGCTCTGAGGGTGAATTAAGATGTATGGACAGAAAGAGGATTAATGCAGCTGCATCAGCGTTGACCGCAGTGTGAGCAGCCTCACAGGCAGAAGACTCAGATTAACGTGGTCTTGTCATGTCAACTTGCTGGATGGCTCCTTGTCAGGAGGGCTTGGGCAGTGGCTGTGCCTCCAGAAGTCAAGGTTAAATGTTACCCAACTTGGCAACCGGTGAAATCAAGCCAAAAGGGGAAGCAATTATCTAGTCTAGACAGAGCCTCACATCTGTACAAATGTTTTGATGTCAGTTGGCTGGTGCCAGATACATCAATTAGTTTGCAGAGAAGCAACATTAGAAACCATGTCCTCTGTCTGGGCTCCAACACAAGAGGCTTATGGGTTTTCACAAAGGGTTAATAAAACTCAGGATTCGAGACAAGTTTCAGTACTTTGCAAATTTCCTATGTTAGCATGGAGGGAACAGGTAAGAGTCACATACCAACAGGATTTACACTTCACATGGTGCAGTGTGACATAAAATGTCCAGCAGCTACAGAGGTAGTGCCAGGCACACAAAGTACACGGATAAAACTGATTAAACTGATAGCCTTGCAAGCTAAACCTCTCTTTCACAGGACAGAAGCAGCACCATAATTGGTTGCCAGGGACACTGGTACAGCTGGGATTTTGGGAAAGGAGTGGGGGAAACAGTCAGTCACTCTGTAACTGCAGAATTTCCCTTTCTGAGGGAAGCCTGGATCTGTGCCCCAGTTTCTGAAAAGCTGGGGACCAGTCAATACCAGTATGTCCTACCTGTCTGGTCTATTTTACACTTCTCTGAGCCCCTAGGTGTACTTAAAAAATTTCTAGATGCATTTGCAACACACTGGTAATGTTAGAAACAGCAAAGCAGCGAGCAAGAGCTGCTCTGAAATAGCCAGAAAGAGACTTTCCTGGGCAATTCTTTTGGCCACTGTGATGATTAGTCAAACTCCTAATTCAGTATTTCAGCCAGTTCTATACCAGACCAATTCCTAAGGCCTGCAAATGACCAAGCTACCCTTAATTCAGAATTGAGGACAATGATCTCAGAGGTGGCAAACTACTACATGCTCCTATTTCGAGACCAGAAGGAATGCTAAGAAAACAAAACCAGCAGGGGATCGAAGTGTCAGGAAAAGCTGACTCCTAGGGGTTAGGTACAATGCAATTCTGTGTACAAACAGCCAGCTAATTATTTCTTACTGCATATCAGCTAAGGCTGACCTGATTAAAATCATAAGTCAGCCAATGGCTCTGTTTTTATGCTGTGAGAATCCATGTCTGTGTTTGCATATTAATTAAGATACTCTAAGTAATCAAAAATGTTTGCTAGGAAAAAGAAAATAGATTGTAACCTGACAGAAGCAAACACAGGAGCACAGGTACATCAACTTTTCCAAAAACTTCCTCTGTTTACAATGTTGCCTTTGAAATGATATGTAGTTTCCAACCACTTGTGAATTCCTTCCATCAGGTTTTAAGGGAAAATCTCTCTGTCATTTGTATCCCACGACTTGTTTCCACTTGGTGGGAAAATAGCATGAACGCTGTCAGGCTAGAAAGCTGCATAACTTCATAAGTGCCAGCATATTTTTTGGCTCTTCTTCCCCATGTGCTGTGCAATATCAGATTAATGTCACTGTTCAGCTAAGCTTGGAGCATTGATGTTGAAACATTAAAGCTATTTCATCAATACCAGGTTTGGAGAGAGGTCATTTATGGTCATTAGAAAATAAGAGAATTTATTCTGGACATCAGAGGAATCCCCATGAGTCCTAGAGATCATGCTGCAATCCCTATAATACCGTTAATATAATGACCTCTTTCTTCTTTATTAGAATTTTACAGCTAAGGAGGATGTAAGGAAAACTATCAAATCAGTGGAGTCCAGCACCCTACAGTCACTCCTGTCACAGAGTCCATATGCTGTTCTCTGTTGGTTTTCCTGTGTGAGAAACAACATTCATTAACCCACATGGCTGAGCCTTTCCTCTTAGCAGCCACCGGATGCTACAGGGCTGATATCTCCAGCAGGATGCTGGAACTCCCTGCCCCAGATATGGTGCACAGAGCAGCTGCAAATTTTATTTTCTGAAACATTTGTTTTCTACTTTATTTTATCCTCTCGTTATGCTAATCCAACAAGGAGCACTTCAGCTTTGGGGCATTTTTTGCCCATATTGTTCCAAGCCAGAGCTCAGAGGGCTGAAGCTGGGATCACATCATGCCTGCAGCTCTGTCACAAGGCCTGAAAATGTTCCTCACCAGGAATTCAGAAGAATCTTTTTACCAGTCCAAAGGGATGGGGTGAAAGATCTGTTGCCACCCGCACCCTAAACGTGAACATTTTGTTGTGCCACTTTCTTTTCCCCATTTTCACATCAACCCAGAGGCATCACTAAACCTGCTGCCTCTCAGCTGCTTTCTCTTCTCTGCCCCCACAGCAACAGGCGAAATTCCAGTGTCACCTAAGCCACATAAAGCTGCCAGTCAGCTGGGTTATGCTCCAGGGCCCCTTCACTGTGATGTGCCCAAAAGAGATTTACGCAAAAATTTCTGCTAATACAGGCAGGAGGCAAATAGGCTGCATCTGTCTGTCTGCAAGCAAGAGGAGCTGCTACATTTGGGTGATGTTGCTGCAAAAGCAACATCACAAAGACAGATGGGTTGAGCTGGCAGCAAGTATCAAATCCCAGAAAGTGATGATTTCCCAGCTAAAAAGGAAGTGCCCACCCTCTTGACAGAATAACCTGCCCAGAATCAGCTGGTTGTCCCTGCAACACAGTTTCTGGGATACCAATGGCCTGCAGGGTAATTTTGGACTGAGTAATGACATTGCCTCTGCACAGGGTGAGGCTCTTTGTTTAGAAACGACTTGATTCTGCCAGGAGGTTTCAGATAGAAAAAGGTCCATGAAGATCAAAAAGAATACGTTTTGGGTTTGGAATCCAGCTGCTGTGCTTTAGGGAATGCCCACTAAAGGGAATACCATTGTATGTTATGTACAGACATAGAATTAGCACCTTGAAATGAGTTTTACCCATTAAAAAAAAGTGTTTAAATCTTAAAATTTCCTCTTCCCCTTAGCATGGATGCTTGAGTTGTCCTGCAGATAGCACTACTTCTGTTTTCCAGTTCCTGTCTTTAGAAGTCTCACTAAGGCAAGTAAGGGACCCATTCCAAACAACCCAATAAAAATGGCAGATAAAATATCAGACACACTCCTGTAGGAAGTTAAGAAACTTGCAATCTCTTCAAGGATATTTTGTGCACAGGAAAAAAAAAAAAAGAAAGAGGAGGAAAAAGAGACAGGCTAAATCCATCAGTTAATTATTCACTGTGAATTATTTACTCAGATGCAGTTAATTAAGAAACACTTTTAACGTGAACATTTTTCTGTCCCCTGAAAATGCAGTTATATTTGAAATATTCCCAAAGGCACAATTCTGAGACAGGTGCAGGAGGACCTAAGCCCCACAGCTGGTGCTTCTATCCAGCCAGATGTGATCCAGCTCTGGGATAAAAACCAAACAACTCCAATGGCATTGCAATGGCTGAGCTAAGGTGCTTAGGCTCCCAAATCCAGGTACAAACCTGGATACAGTCTTGCCCAGGTGAATCTTGCCAGGTTCAATGCTTGAACTGGCTTATACCTGAGCAGGTGAGACCTCAAGCAGGGAGAGACGGTTACAGATGAATCTGCTGGGGTAAAGGTATATGAAATTTCTTGGAAGAGGAAACGCCTTGTTATACCTGGCACGTAAGACCTTGGATGGCTATTCCTTGCTTAGAGCTGGGAATTGCTCCTGCAGCACAAATTAACTGCTGCTACAGCAGCAGAGAACCCAAGGAAAGGCAATCATACCAAATGTTTGCATGTTTCAACAAGAAGCCTCTAGTTACTGCCCACATGGGAGGTGTTTATATCACTTTCCTTAGTCTACTCCTTTGCATTGTGTCTAGCTTAATTTAAAAAAAACCCTTCTAACCTCAGCATCTTTTCTCTCTGGGAAGACAAAGCAAGAAAAGCTTGTGAGCAAGGATAATTCTGCCTGTGGAAAAAGCAGAGTTTCCAGGGTGGGAGATGGAAAACCCCCGTGTGCCCTGGTACATGTGCAAGGACTGCACAGCACGAGGACTGTGCTCCCAGGCATTAGTCCAGCTGTGCACAGAGCCTGGGGAATGCACCCTCAGCCATGTGAGAGCAACACTTGTGGGTCATAATTTTGCTCTCTTTGCCTATGCTTTGGTGCAGTAATTTAACTTCCTGGTGGGAATGACATTTGCAGAACACGGTAAGACGGCATCATTTCTAAGTTATGGATTGTTGCTTCTGCCAAGTTTTCTCCTCCTTATGCTTTTCCACCATGTGTTTCTTACACAGCAATTGTACTTTATCACTTAGAGAATGGCGTTGTAAGGTTTCTTTCAAAGCTTCCCCTCAAAAAAGAAAACACAATATTTTGTTCAAGTTATCCTGAAAATATGGTTTCAAGCTGAACATGCTTCGTGGCTGCAGTACAGATCCCATTGATCTCCGTCTTTCCCAGGTAGATAACACACACCATGGGCTTCACACATGTGAAAAAGAGCAGCGCTCTTAAACCTTTGGAGCAAAATCTAAAAACTTCTGTCCCTCCACTACAAAGAGAGCGTCAGTTTATTCCCATTTGCCTGGGGAGTGGATGCCTTTGATCTTGTTTAGAAACCAGAAGCTCACTGCAAATGTTGTGGATGATAAGCTACGTGGTCGGTGCTTTACATGTGGTGAGAAGAGATGAACATCACAGTCCCTTCTGAAATGAAAAAAAAAATTAAATCTATTTAAGGATGAAAAGTTGCATTTACTGGTAACATTTTGCTTTTTCGCTTTACCAGTCACTGAAGAAGTTTGTATCAAAGTTTTGTCGAAATCTGAACTAATTTTAAAGGCATCCAAAACCAATCTTCCTTGAACATTTTCTCTTGGTGCCCATCCAGTCACTTCGGTGCATCTGCTCAGCCTGTCAGCTGCAAATAATCTTGGTTGGCAAATTAATTGAATAATGTACATTGCAATCAATTTTTCATAATTCCTCATTTATGCTGTAATTTATATAAATGTTGTATGACTCCCTGGGACTTCCAGCATGCATTTTGGATTGCAACCATCACAATAGTACAGAATGACAATACCAAAAGGTGCTATGGGATTCACAATCTGATTTTGGTGACTCTTTTAGATAAATATTTACTTCCTGGATGTCATTTCATTAATGGACCTTGAGCACAGAAACATTTACAGAAAACAAACACAAGAGAATGACAATGGCAACTAAATCAAAATTGACCACAGATTTCAAACAAACATGAAATGATGTTTTCTATTCTTAGAGCTTCTGCTGCTCTGATATGAAGTTGTGGCTCTTCGAAGCTGTGTCACACACACAGATTAACACAGGGTCAAGCTGATAGTTTAATTCCTAGCATAATTTATATTCATGCATAATCTTTGCAAACTGTTTGCTTTTCTTGTCTCTTTTGAAGCCAAGAGGCCAGAAGAAATTATTTGTGTCTGACAAAAATAGTTTGTCTCAGTGGGGATGCAGTTAATCGCTCAATAGCATAATACCTTTCATAACTTTCAAATTAAATATTAAGCATTTTAACAACATTTTGGCTATTCTGTCACAACCACCCTACTGTAGGTCATAGTAGGGCATCTGTCTTCGAATAGTGCATGCTGTTTATTGCTTATCATCCTCTAAAAGAGTGATTACTGCATTAAACTTGAACATAAAACTACTGGTATTGCTCTACAATCTACACAGCTGGAGAAATTAATCTATTCTGGTTTATGATGAAGGGAAACTAAGGCCCACAGCAGACTCACAAAGGGACTTTGTGGTGGACAATGCACAAAAGCCAGCATTTTTCTGGTTTGCTTTTGCTTCCACCTAAATGTGCCAGTGCTGAACTCACTCACTGCTGTGCCCCTTGTCCCAAGGTTCCCCGTGTTGCATGTGAAATACATGGGAAAGATGAGCCAGAAGGTGTCAAACAGCTTCTTTTAGTTGTTTGCTACTCCTGTGGAGCTCCTATTTTGCCCTTATCATTCTACTCTTTAAGCACCAAACAACACACAAACTAATAGCAATTCATTCACATGCAGTTATTTTACGCAGTCCCAGGGCTAAACACACCAACGCAAAGGTGAAGAGATTTCCAGTGAGGCTGTTCATGCTGAGGTTTCTGATTTATCATTGAAACAGGTGGGATCTGTTAAATGCTTTCCTTTCCCTGCAGGCTCTCATTTAAGGGCTGCACAGACAGTCCATACAGAGTGTTTCAGTCTGAGGCAACTGTGAGCCAGAATTTGCCAAGTCATGGGGCCTATCTGATAGAAAGCTTTCTACTAGTTAAAATCTCCCTTATTTCATGAAAACACAAAAAAACATTCAGAGGTTCCCATACTACTTGGTTTTTGAGGATGTTTGGGTGATTTTTAATTTTTTTGGGTTATGTTTTTTTCATTCATTAATGCTTTGCACATACTGCATTGTTTTACGTGGTCACTACACTAATGGTACTTACTAATACCTTCAAATTATCAACAACTACTCCACTGGACTCAAACTCTCCTCTGGTCTAAGCTCTGGCATTGTATAAACAATTCATCCTTTCTCCATGCTCTCTATTAACCAAATGCTTCTGGTGGTAGTCTTTAAAACCATCCTGAATTTAAGCTGCAGCCCATGCCAGTAAGAATCATGCACATCAAAAGCTCTTGGAGCAAAATAAAAAATTCTTTACCAATATCACTCCTGCATCCCATGACTGTGGCACAGAAAGCATAAATCTACCACAGGTCCACAGGAGATCTTGCTCGAGTTTCTTTTATTTAGATTTACTAAAGATAACATTAAGTAGGCAAATTACTTCGATTCCCATAAGAAATTATAATAAAGAGTGTGTATTAGGATAAAAACACTAACTGCCAAAATTTACTAGGACTTCTTTTGTGGGAATAAATGGCTCTGTCTTATTGCCTTAAAAATAAATGCACAAATTGTTAAGCAACTGAAGTTACTATTACATCTCATGCCACAGAAAAGGAGAATGAAAAATTATTTCTCTCTACTGGCTATACACTAGACACAAATCTAAGAAACAGTGTTTATATCTTGAAGGAGTGTTAAAAATGGTATTTTCTTTTACTCATATGCTTACAGAATGCTTAAATGCTGACAGGAGGAGAAGCAGCTGCTGCCCAGTGCAAAAAGACAGCAGGTAAATTTTCTCTGCATCTTAGAGTCTTTCAAACCTCAGCCCTGAATACCACAAGTCTTTTCTGCTTCAATCCCACATCACCATGCATTTTTTAAGAACACACCTTTGGTCAGCCTGGAATAAATTAGTGTAACCTGGACCTGGCTTCCCACTTTCCTCTTCCTGACTGCAGTGTTCAGGGGCTGCCTGGTGCTGGAGAAAGAGAGAGAGAGAGCTGATCAGCTGGACCCGAGCTGCATCCAGCATTTGCAGTGAGACGACTCTGGGGGAAAAGATTCTTGAAGGACTTCAGAAACTTGTCCCCATCCCTTTCTCCTCCCAGGCAAACCACCACCTGCAGCCCAGCAGCCTGGACACCCTCACAGCACCTTCTCCATCCACCATGGAGGCAGACTCCGAGAGCTGCTCCCGGCCAGTTGGCAATTAATTTGAAGCAGATCCTGTAAATCTGTTGTTTGAAAGTTTGGTGGCTAATTTGCATCCAGAGGCTATAATATCCCTGATCACAGTATTGTGACAGTTTCCTCTTAAAATTCCTCAAGCTTTAATTGAGAATAATCAGCGGTGGAAGCTGTTCTAACAGTCCACATTCACTGACGTAAACAAACACAAGACTTGAAAGCTGTGAACGCTTCTGTTTGCATCTGCGGCTCTTTCACCAAAAGGCATGTTGTTGATTCCATTTATTCCAAACACAGCATACATGAATGCTTAATTTGGGAGCCTATAAATAATGAGCATGCTTGATTACTGCAGCAGCATCCAGAAGCAGGCTTGAAGTGGTGTTCCTGAGTCACTAATGCTGTTAGGAATTTCCATGCACCAAGCCCCAGACCTGCACGCTCCCAAGTTCATGGAAAAGTGTGTTCCACCCACTCTGGGATAGCCCCCACTGCAGTTCAGGCACTAATAGCTCTGAACAGCACAAAGCCCCTTTATGAATTATCCTCATTACTGCAATAATCCTTCACAGGCTCCCAACAATGACGTTAAACGCAAGGTGAACTTAGTGCAATAGGAAGCAACAGAGGAAGAGCGATGCCTTTATCAATTTTCTTGATAGAGAACAGAACATGGTTGAGATTTAGGGGGTATTTGGCTAATGTAAAGCATTTTTCATGATCGATAACAGTGAGGGATGCGCAGCTTGTTACCACTGTTCTGAGTGACAGGCACCTGAAACACATCCCTTTCCTGATGTCTTTCTCAGGAAGAGACAAGTAGTTCTGGCAAACTGTCTGAGAGAGGCAGGCACGTAGCTGAGATGAGATTCACATCCTTTTATCTTCGCAATCTCTCTAGATCTGTGGAATGGCAGAATGTCACATACAAAAACCAGGAAGCCTTGGACATATAGGGCAGGACCAACGTGTACCTCTCAGCTCACGGTCTCTTTCTGCTTCCCACCAGTTTTCCTCATTGTGAAATTATAAAATTAGATGTGACTCCTCAGCAGAGGTGAATGTACCGCCAGCTCATTTTCCTATGCTCTGGAATCTACCAAAATTCCTGGGTGTTAACCTCATGCTACTGAGCTTGGCTGATCAATTCCTCACCCAAGCCAGTCACCGTCATCCCACTCACTAAGAGGAGACTGGCACTGGAGGGAGGAACGGGATGAGCTCCCAGCAAGCTGCAACAGCATCAACTGTCCACAAATCCAACCGTGATCAAATAATACTTTCTGCTTAACTCAGCCGTGTTGAGGAGGTAACAGGCACAGGGAATCACAGCAGAGCTCAGCAGCTCAAAAGATGTAAATTCCTGCATTGCTGATAATACTTGGCTCACTGAGAGGCTTCTTCCGAGAACCTTTGGGGATTTGAAGAAGACGCTGTCACAAAGCTGTGAACAGGGGTATCAACTGTGCACACTGAGGTTAGAGGTGAAGGACCCATCCTGTGCTCTAACAAGTCCTTCTCCTGCAGGTGTAATTTCTACTCCACTGTTTTCTAAATTTAACCCACAAATTTCACAGCCCAGCAGTGTTTTTCCCCCTCCTCCTGCCCCAGGCCAGCTGCTGGGCACAGGGCAGCTGCCACATTTGAGCCAGGTCTGGCTATCTCTGCTCACAAGAGACTGGCAGCAGCACAGGGGAGATGCTGTCGAGGTTGTCCCTTCACTTCCCCGTGCCCTTACTCCAAAAGTAGGTCGATCAGCATTGCTGCCAAAGTCTTAATTGTACTTGCTCAGGACTGGATACATTTCAGGCCCCTGGGTATCTCCACTGCTTACCTCACCAATTAAACCTAAATACAAATCTTTGCTTCTAGCTGCCTTTCCCTCATCCCTTGACCTCTCTCCACTTCTCCCTCTAGAAACAAGGCAGTAAACAGATATTTACTTGCATTCCTGATTTTTAAAGCTCTGCAACCTATTTTTTAACACACAGATCGTCAGCAGTTTAGAACAGTTTTAGGAATGACATAAAAATGCTTCCCTTTTTTCCCTCTGGACCCACACAAACACCTCCTGCTGCTCAGAGACTCAAGTACAGCAGAGGCCAGATGGCACCCAGGCCTGGAGCAAAAGGCACTGACTTTCTCTAAGGAGATAAAACCAATGACTTCCCTCTGACATTTGAAGACAGTCATGGGGACACGGCAGAGGAGAAAGCTACAAAGTGCAGACCTGCCTTAGCGAAAATAAATAAATAGATAAATAAAATTACCCAGAAGGGGTTTCTTCTTGCAGCCTGGTAGAGTTTATATATCCCTTCTGGAGCCGAAGGGCAGAGATGAAAATCCTTCTTCTCTGATACCTTATCCGTTTTGGCTGAGTGTCTTTGCGTTTCAAGACACACCGGGTAAAGAGAGGTAAAAATCAAATTTGTTATCTGGGGGAGATAGGAAGGCAGACAGAGAAATTACAGGGAGGAGAGGCATGACCATGGAGTTGAATGAGACCTTTCTTGTCTTGTCCCAGGATTGCCCCAGGGTGGGCAGGCAGCGGAGAGGAAGCGCGGAGAGCATGACTCCAAAAGTCAAAGGGAATGACTGGGAATGACTGACGACTCTGCAGAACAGAAGTAATCACAGTAGACAGGGCTGTCATATTTTATCTGTGCAGAGACTTTTAATTTTGAGAGATCTCTTGCCAGTCATGTTTTTAAAGGCGTCCCAAAACTGCACCACAGTGACCTTGGAGCTCGTTTATGTGGAGCTCTCTCAAAGCACCTCTAAAGAAAACCAAAACCTCAATTTTTTGTAGTTTTCTGAAATTGCCACATCAGAAAGACAAGTCTGGGGGAGTAATAGCTACAGGTTTTCGTGCAGTCTTTCAATTAAAATTTAATAGGACATTTATAGTCTCTAACATGAAATTAATGAAATGGCTTCAAATGCAAATCCTGGGTGGTAAAAATTCCTCAACACTTATGTCTCTGAATCTGCTAGCCAGAACACAATGAAAATATTTTTAATCATCTGTACAGGTTTATCTAAGAAACTAAGAATAAGTTTTAGAATTCAAGGGTGTTTGTTACAGAAATTTGCAGAACTGTAACAGTTTCTTCATGTTTAAGGAAGAGTGTAAACTGTGTTTAGTTTCACTAGATTTCTAAATTCCTCAGACTGAGTTCTGACACCAGAACTCCTTTGTACATCCAAGAGGCACAAATAAATGAGACAAAAATGTACATAGATCTTATAAATTCCTATATAGGTGTGAATGTGCTGTATCCAGCAAGCTGAATGGTAAGGTCTGGTACCTGGCAGCATCAAAAACAGTAACAAAATTCCCCTTCACTGGTTTTGTTTTGGTGTGCAGAGCATGTAAGCAAGACCCAAACCGTTTATCAGTATTAAAGAAAACAAAGGAAAATTGCAATTCCAGGAGGAAATTGTGTGGTGCCATTCTTCAGCTGTGAGCTGAGAAATCATAACTTCCATTGCCAACAATCCATAAAACTCACTGTCAAGCACTCAATGTCCAGGAGGCATAAGAAGTGTCAAGAAATGCTTTATGCTGTTGCTAACACACTACAAAAGGCTTGATTAAACTAGAGAACAGGCTGGCACTGTCCAGAAAGGAACTGGGAGGAGACCGTAGTGATAGCAAGAAAAAGAGCTTTGATTTGTACGGAATAGGATGGATTAAAAAAGGCATCCACAGGCTGAAGTTCTCACAATCTAGGGATCCAGACAGACAGATGGACTGAGCAGGAGCTTCCAGTGATTGCTTCCAGCCAGCTGCCTGATGGAAAGGCTCAGGCTGTCAAAAAGAGAGAGGGATAAGAGAGGTCGTGTTTCCCAGCACTGCTCCAGCCTTGTCCCTCAATTAGATGCAGTGGGTTGAAGCACGTTTCCTTGCTGATCTGTGATTTGAACAAGAATAGCCTCAGGACAACTTTAGCTTGTGCTTGGGTTCCCACAAGCCCAAGAAACTGTAAGGGCAGAGAGGAATTGCTGGAGGATGCATGTGTGCTTTTCCTACAACCGTGTCCTTTGTTTCCTGTGCATCTGGGAAGAAGGGGGAACGTGCAGCCCTGCATCACCCGGTGCTTCCCCTTGGCTCCAGGAAATCCCAGAAATGTATCAGCTCTGTGCTACAGGAATGGCATCAAAGATCTGCAATGCAATGGAGAATGAGGCCTCCAGCCAGGAGGGATGTGGGCAAGCCAGCTAGGATGGAGCACAGTCACCAGGGAGGATTTTAAGGAAAGTTGTAAATGAGGACAGAATCACTGGAACAATGCTGGCAATGTTTTACTGTTTTGCAAAAGCTCCAGGGACAGACAAGAGAATCCTTCTGATGAAAAAAGGACTTTAAGAATATGAACAAAACAAAATGATCCGTGTTTGGGGGCTACAAGTACTTTTAGTCTCTCAAATCTGATTAGAACCAGGAAAACACTGAGCTAGAATCAGAAAACATTGCACATCTTTCAGGAACCATTACCTTCATGTGTCCAGAATAGATTAAAGAAACTCAATTAAATCTGAAAAATCTGAAATGCTCAGATAAAATATTTTTGAATGCTAAGTGGAATCTGTGAAGCTCCATTGCCTTAACCTTTGCTAATAAGCTGCTCAGTAAACTTCATGAAAACATATTTTATGTACTGATAGCATCTCAAAGTATGAAAGGTTTTGCAGTTGTTCAGCAATCAGTTACCAGCTGGATTATGGTCCACTAATGCTGTTAGATTTCTGCAAGACAGAAGGCAGCTTTTCAACCATTTGTTATTTTAATGATGAGGAATCTCACCATAAGCCTTGTTAAAACTTCATTTAATCCATTACAGAAGAAACAAAGACATTTAGAAGTGAACATAAAAAAATTTTCAATCTATCAGAGCAGAAATTACAGGGTTTAGGGAAGCTCTTAAGGAGCATCCACGGAATAAAATGGCTCTGCTAATTAAAGGGCTGTATCTTTTCAGGTTTGACATTTAGGGACTGTCTTCAACAGGGACTGAACTACTCTGCATGATAGCACTCATAATGACAAAGTGAAAAAGGGAGAACCTTTACAAAGTTGCAACCATCTATTCCAAATATCACCCAAACATTTGCAATGGTGTTTTTTATTGAGTTTCTTCCCAAAAACATCTGAGAGGGAGCAGAGGGTGCAACCTCCCTGCCCCTTGATCCTGGGGAAATCCTTCCTTGCAGAGATGATTTCTTTGGTTCAGCAGCAGGAGCAGCACCCAGGACAGAACCCAGTGAGAGGCACATGTGTTTCAAATCTTGACTGTCCTGCTGGGAGAGGTGAAACCAGTTCAACAGCTCCATCAGGCACAGCCCAAGCGCCCTGTCCCAATGTCCTAAGCCTTGGAATGTGTCACCTGGGGCAAGCAGTGACAGCTCTGCTCCCTCACGACTGCTCTCCTAATTTACAAAGCACTGCTGCAGGTCTGGAAGAGGCATTTCCAAGGGGTCCTCGAAAGAGAAGCAGCACTATTCCCTGGACTCCCTGGTCCTTCTTTAGGATGCCCCATTCCAGGGACGGGTTGTCTCCCACACACCAACTGAGAAAAACCCCACTGTGCTACAATATCCTGGTTTTATAATCTCCAGAAAATATCAATATATTACCTGAATGAACATTTATTTCATGGCTAATACATTAGGGGTAGAAAATGGCTGCTTCTGAGTGCACCAAAAAATGCATTTTCCAAAGGACTAAACACTAACTTCAGTCTTTCAATTACCCTTACAGCTCCCTGCCTGCAGAGCAACACGCCAAAAATTTGCAAACATTAGTTCAACAAACAAGTCTAAGTTTGTACTTAGAGGTGCAGATAAAGTGTTTATCTTCAAAAAGTGAGGTAAAAAACACACTGAAAATGCTGTAATCTCAATTCTGCAAGATTTCCTGGAGAAAGCTTGTTTAGAGGACAGATTTTCATATCCCTGAGGGGAGGACTTGCTGTTCCAAGTGCTGTGATTACCATCCCCTTCACCAGCTCTAATGAAGTTCCCAACTGCTGTTGTAAGATTTAGGCAAAGCTCCTCCTGAGAGTATTTTTCCTGCAAGGATTTCCCCAGAATTGAGCTTATCAGCCAAGTCACCTACTACACCAAGAGAAGGTTCAGGGCTCTCTGTCAGATCTTGATCCCGTTTAAATTAATGATAAGGAAGAGGGCATGGTCTGTAATACCTATCTGCTTTCTTCTCTTTGAGGGAGATGAAAAACATTGGCTAAAGTTGTAGCTGTCTTGAAAGTCCAAGTGCCAAGAAATTATAAATAAATAAATACGTTTTTAATTTTGAATAGAGCACATTAAATGTTAAATATCCCAATTCTCTGTATTAAAAAAGGACTTGTGCTGCTTTGGAGTCTTCTGAATCGTTTGATGTAAAAATATTCTCCAACTCCC
Organism: Corvus kubaryi; assembly: GCF_017639235.1. Taxonomy (NCBI): domain Eukaryota; kingdom Metazoa; phylum Chordata; class Aves; order Passeriformes; family Corvidae; genus Corvus; species Corvus kubaryi. The sequence goes on along the minus strand of NW_024582079.1, from coordinate 2,866,565 downwards.
ACACTCTTCCATACCAAATCAGAAGTTTATCAGGTGTCCAGCTGGTTTGAGACCTTCTGCCTTCAGCTGAGTTTCCTACAGAAACAAGGCTTCTGCAAACATGCTGTTTGTCTGTCTTATTCTAGTAACTTTTGAAACAAGTTGCATGAGCTGTTTCTCAAATAATTACTTTTTAAAAAGTTTCTTTCCCCCCAAGTTTGCAAAATATTAACATTTGATATCGCTCTTGCAAGAATCTGCTGAAATGGTAAATTAAGTGCCATCTAAAATGGCTAGGGAGTTTTTGATAAGAGAGTGATTTTGAATGAGAAGATGGATACTTAATTCAAAGTCAATTAAAAATGGAATTATAAAGTATCTAGATGAGAATCACATAATGGATATCAGCAGCACAAAGTCTATAAAGTAAAATCAACCCTGAAATTCTTCCAAAGGGTCAGCAAAGTCTTGAAAACCATCTTCACCAAAAACTTTGACTTTTTTAAAGCCTTTCCTGAAGCTTTTCATAAGACTTCATTAATTAAACTAAGCAGTCATGGACTTGGAAGCAGGAATGAGTTCTGAATCTTAACTAAGATTCTGGCTTCCTAACTAAAGCACAAGGTTTAAGAACTGGCCATTTTTCATTGTACCATAATATTAATAGGAGTTGTCCCAGCCTTCTGTAATAAGATTGGCTGGATATAATTTTTAGAATACATAGTTTTACAGATGAGATTCTGCTCTTTGTCTAACATAATAAAGGGAGATATTTTTTAAGGAACTAAATCTGCTTATGCCCAAAATAATCAAGAATAAAATTTAACCCAGACAGTCCAGCAGACCAAGCAAGAGATGAAAGGTAGAAGCTCTTATCTCTTCAACAAGACAGAGCCCTCGGGGTGGCTGCAGAATAGTGTGTGTATATGAAAATATTTTCTTTGAAACTACCAAAATCTATTTCAAACAGCACTTGAAGTTAGTGATAACTCACGATTTTCCTTTCTCCAAGACTGCATCCTATTTTCTCAGAGAGTCCCATCAGTTAATTAAACATGTCCAAAGATGCCCACCCATACAGACCACCAGCAAGAGGACTGCACAGGGATGAAAGCCCACAGCTCCTCTCCGTTACTTAACTGATCTACAGATGTCAGATCAAGCCCTCACTCTTCCAGCTGATGGGAAGAAAAATGGTCTAAACTAATTTTCATTTAAATTTCTTAATGCAGCGCACCAGTTGTTTGTCACATCCTGACACGCTGTCATGTTGTTTTACAACGTGATGTACTGCAACGTGATATGAAGTGAGCATATTTCATTTAGAGAAATGCCCTAATGCCTTTAGACTTGAGGAGTAGACAGGTAGCACCATCATTTCTTAGCACCTGATCTAGATTTACTGGAACACCCCACACGGCTTTCAAACTATTCTAGAAATCAATGCTGTGCTTACCTTGTGCACTCCAGAGGGGCAGAACGTTCAGACCCACCCTGCCAAATGCAAAAGGCACTTGGCCATGACAGGAATTGCACCAATGCAATTTCTGTTTAGAAGAATCAAAAAATAAACTTTACTAAAGTATTTGTAAAGTTTCTGTCTTGCCTTTCTTACTGGAACACAAGGAGGTTTATTTTGCCTGCACAATCCTTTTTATGCATTTATAGTGGAAGGAGTTACTCATATTTATTATAGCAGGAATATATTATAATGCAGACGTCATATTTTCATTTTTGAAAACTCCAAGAGAAGTCCCTAAACTTCAAAGAAAGGGGCCCATATTTTTCCAAGAATCCCCGAATAAATCCCTGAAGTGCAGGTAAAACTCCACAGTTGATTATCTACAATCTATGTGATGACCAGAAGGGGCTGTCCTGTCTCTCTCCCTGCTCACTCTCAGTAACAAGCAGCTCGTACCCTTCACTTCTCCAGGGTTAGCTGCACACTGACTGAAAGCTAAATTTATTTTGCAGAGCTTGTTTTTAGTTACATCACACAGACACAACTCACTGTGAGACTGCATTAATATTAAAGCTAGAGGGAAAGGGGGGGGGAGATGCATGGCTGGCAGCAGGGGAAGGCAGGAGGACTTTGCTCTCACTGCTATCTGCTGCAGAAACTGAAATTCACAAGCACAAGGCTGAAATTACACATATTTTATTCCCAAGTAGTACCCAGGGAAAATGCATGCATTATATGCATTGTCTGCAACTCTGAAGAGTGCACTTGTGAAGGATATTTCAAATTTCAGGCCCTTTCTAATTCCTGTGATTCACTAACTGGACTCATCTCTCATCAGCTCTGTTGCTGTTATGCAGGAAGCTGACAGGTAATGAAAGAATATTCTCTTACTTGTGCCACAAATAGTATTTAAGGCTTAAAAATAAGATTCTTAAAATATCCCCCGAGCTTTGACCGTAGTCTGAGGAGAGCCATAGTACAAGCAGTACTCCCTAATTTGTACAGCCCACAACAGGGCTTCCCACTTAATCCAGGAAGATTAATTTCACAAAAGCTAATTGATTAACTAAAACAGTTGCACGTGGTCCTGGGGATCTCTGGATCTATAAAGTTCACAATTTCACTGAAGTAGGCAATAACTGAATATCAAAAAGATTGGCTTCAACGACAACCCCCAGCCCTGCCAACAGCAATGTTTACAAAGGTGACCAGCAAGTAGAAAGTTTCTTGACGTTCTGGATAAAACAGCCCATCACTCTCCCATTCCTAAACCCATCACAATGTAATCCAAAGCAAGTGGATTAATTCTTTTGATTGGCATGACCTACTATAGATCTTGGAAAACATTTCAAGCAATAGTGATAAACACTCCCCCATGACTACAATCTAATCAGTGTCTGCTGCTGGACAGGAGATGAGCAGGATGTGCTGGAGGAGGACCTCCAAGGCAAGAGGAGAGGCCCTCTACGTTAGCTCCACTGAGAAGCCAAAGTCATAGAATTGTGTAGGTTGGAAAAGTGTTTTAAAATCATCAAGTCCAAGCCAGCACCAGTGAACCAGAAGTAAATCCAGGAGATCCCTTTGCAAGCAGGGAGGATTTCATAGTCAAGAGCCACAGAATCACAGAATGGTTTTTGTTACAGAGTAAAAGGTGAAATACAGCAAAACTTCACCAGCAGAACACGTTTCACCTGTGCAAGTAATGCTAGGTGTGGGCTCTGGAAGGAGCACAGGGCAGTGTCATGCCCCAAGCCAATGCTCTAAGCACACACCCTGTGGACTGACATTCACTCAGCCACACGCCTGCCCGTAGGCACTCTGAGCTACCAGATCGGTGTCTCACCAGGGCTCTCCCAACAGCATAACCAGGAAAGTTAACTGCATCTCTGAGACACGAACCAAAGAATAACTCTGTCTCCACCTCAGCTGCTCTCACATGCCTGTCCCTTCCAATCCTGAGAGGCAGATTTCTCCGCCTGAGAGCTCCTGACAGTGCCAGCTGCCCGGACGGTGCACAGTACTAGTTTGGTGACATATTCTTGCCATCACCTGCAGCAATGCCCTGTTCCCCCAGCAGCTGCAGGATTTGACTGTAGCTGACAGTAAACTGTAACATCTAATGGACTTGTGCGGAGCGTCTGAGGAATTCTGTCATGTGTCAGCGCCGCTCATGTTAAGAGATCCATTAGGAGTGCAATGATCTGAGGAAAGGTCAGCTGTCACAGCTGGTACCAGAAGTGTCACCTTTGTTTAAAGGGATTTTGCACCCAACTCCCTAGTTAACTAGATGGCGCTGATATCCTTGTCCTAAAGCCAGAGATGTGTCACCTCCGACTGGCACACATGTACCGATGTCATTTGCTGCAGCTAAGCCCTTTTCGAATGGGCATTATCAAATACCAGTGGCAGTGTCACCACCCCTGACACTTCTTTTGAGAAGTGCTTGGACTTCTTCAGCTGTGCACGAGAGCCGTGATAGCAGAGAGCTCTGCAGCTGAACCAGCAAAGCAGCACGGGAGGCATTTTGTGAATTTTTAGATAGGAAACAAATCCTACTGCCCAGTGTCCCATTGCTGGGTCTCTGACAGGAAACAATAGCTCTGCTCGCACTCAGGACAGGCCAGCAGGAGGCACTAAGCATAGCGAATTAAATCAGAAATAACTGCAAAAAAAAAAAAAAAAGATAGCTGAGTTACAGAATGGAAAACAGGATTAGAAGCAAGGCAGAATCACCATGGTGTAATTACTGTTCCGGTGGATGGACTCTCATGGTAATCCGATTCAGCCTGAAGTTTGCTTCTCCAGGACTATGACTTGCCAGAAAACTGCTCTGAGCTTTGGAAAGAGCTAATGCAGAATTGATTCACTCTCAGCTGATGAAGCTAAGGTATTAATAACAAATACAGCTCCTATGCTAAACTTGCAGGGTAAAATTCCAGCCTGACTGGTCTCAGCACCGACACTGTGACTGCCCTCAGTGAGGCAGCTGTCCCTTGGTCATTACCTCTTATATTCTTTTATATTATGCATGTTACGAAAGCATTTGTGTTTCAGAGTCATCTTGCAACTGTTTGCTACTCTAAAAACCTGGTATTTTTTAAATATCTGAGACACACCAAAATAATCAACTTCAGGAGAGGTGAAGATACTCTTTGTGTCTGGTTACTGCTCTACTTGGATTCTTTAGGCAGTAACTAGGCTTGTATGGTAGCTAACACTGCTCATCTGTTTGAGTAACAGTGAAATGAAGCCTTAAATAAACTATTTGAAGCCACAGCAGTGGGTTGTTAAGTAGCCAGGGAATGCTGACATATCACTTTTATATTTTTCAGTCCTTTGAACTAATTCTGTAAATTATAAAAACAAATTCAAGACTTGGGTACCGTGTCAGAATGGGCTGCATCTGTAGTGAACTGCTTTGTGATAGGGATTGAATAGGGTTTAATCTGCTCAAAGTCGGTTTTATTGTGGTGTGATCCAGACAAGTGACCCTGACACTCTTGAAATAGGCATGGCATTAACTGTGATTGTCACCCAACCGCTGGCTCAATGACACCAGAACTCAGATTTCCTTTACAAGAGTGTCAAAGTGAGAAGCTGATCTATAGTTTTTCAATGGTGGTATGTGGCAAAAGTTAAACAAAAAAAAAAAAAATTGTGATTCTCAGGCACAAGGCAGAACATGCACTATGACAAAACTGAAAATCTGGTTGGAACAAGGGTACAGAAACAGAAGTTAGTGAAGGAAACACAAGAAAGGACCAGTTGTTATTTTGTAGCTATCCAGATAAATCCATGCTGATTTTCACTATAGTCCCACAAAGACACTTTAGTCCTTGTTTTCCTCTTTTGTCATCCGCAATGAAGGTAAAGTGCAATTCAGGGTGATTACATCTAATAGGAAACATGTAAGTAATGAAGGTTTTGGGGCCTTAAGTTTTTGGTGGCTTCAAGACTCAGATTCTGTAGTCTCGTGACCCTGGACACTTAGGGGAGAGATCTCAGTCTTGGCACACAACCAGAAAGGTGAAGGACCACATCTTCCTGGGAGTGGGAAAAGAAGCTCTAAACAATTTTATCCTTGAGGAAATAACTATTTTGGCCATAAATTTTGTACCTTGTATTTAAAAACTATGCATTTAGACAGTATGTTCTAGCAGAAGTGGACAGCTCAGTAAAACCAGGCTGCTTATTTCTGCCAAACTTAGGGACAGAGGTTTCACTGCTTTGATAAGAGAGCACAAGTCTGTCAAACTGAACGTAAATGAAAATCCCTCTAATCTAAAACAGTAAACATACAGGTGGAAAGTTTTGTGGCCCTGAATTTCAGGCTGTTTTCCTACTAACAGGGGTTGGGAAGTTAAAAAAATAAAAATCACTTGTCACTTTTATTCACTACTGAACACATTCAATATCAACCTCTTCCACACATGCAGCTCTTCTCTATCAAAAAAATTATAGGGCAGTTGCTCAGAAGTGGTAGTATTTGATGGTTTTTGCTACTGAATATATTTCTGTATTTCATGTAACTGTATTTCATGAAACAGCCCCAAAAGGATTCTGTGAAAGTTCTCAATTCTTATTGAATTCTGTAATGTTTTTGAAAAAGGCAAATTTCAGAGGCAGAAGTCAATGTTTCAGAAGGTAGATCATTAAGGACTAGAACATGTACACTTCTATTCATAAATGATCCGGAAAAAGAGATGAATAGTGAAAAGACAAAGTTTTGCAGGCGATACAAAATCATTCCGGATAATCAAATCTAAAGCAGACCATAAAGGGCTGCATAAGGAACTTGCACTACTCAGGAACTGGATGATGAAATGGAAGAGGAAATCCAGTTTTGCTGATGAGAGGATTGAGTGCTGGGAAAAGCACCTATTCATGCCAATCAATAGGCTCTGCATTGGCTACTGCCATTCAGTGTATAGATGCTGGAGCCTTTGGTTAGCTCCCAGTGAAACTCAGACCAACCCCCAACAATAAGTACGGTGGCCAGAAAACCACGAGGGATTGTTAGGAAAGTTTAAAGAAACAAATGCAGGGCACCATTAATGCACCTGGATGAGGCAAAAGAAAACAAGGAAGTTTCCTAAAGGATGCCTGTGCCTTTATGGAGGACAGGTCTAGCAGGACCAATAAATACAGTGATGCAAAAGCACCAAGCTTGGGCCCCAGTCAGGAGCAGATGGAAGGAGAAGGATTGCTTCACACATGCCCTGCTGCCTATATTCCCTTCCTAAAGATATATTCTGGTTATTCTCTTCAATGCTGCAGAGGGAACCCATGGCCACATGGACCCTTCCCTTCCAACTACGGCCAACGTCACAGTGTGAGGGAAACCTCAAAATGTGTCAGCAAACCATGGGAAGTAAACACCTGTAGTTCAAAGCCAACCAAGAAGCCCTTTCTGAGCTGAGCAGAAGGTGTTGGTGCTTGGAAATTCTGAAATAAACCAATCACTTCTCCATTGCTCCCTAAATGTGTTTTGTTGGAGGGGCAGGACAGGAAGAGTTTGTCTTTTCAGCTCTTCTGAGATACGCATTCAAATATGAGGTCACTGGAATTGGAAAACCAAATTTCATTCTTGATTGATTTTTTCAGTAGATGGAAATGCTCATCTAATTGTTTTTTACTGTTTGACCTTTCTATTTTGTTTGGTTAATCTCCATGATGATGAAATAGCATTCATGATATTCACACAGAGTAACTGTTGAAGGCTAGAGCATGAATGCTGATTTTTTATGATGTTCTGCTACTGTGGACACCAGAGAAACAAAACCAGAGAGCAATAACAACTTCAGCTTTTGGTGCTTCTGAGAGACTAATTAAATTTAGTTTCCTTGTAGGTCATGATTAGTCAGGGGGTGCCAGTGAGGGTTGTGTATGGAAATCCACCTTTTGGACCACACCAGCACCACTGAAGCTGAACAAAAAAAAGGGGGAAAACCCTCAAAATAATAATTTCCTTGGCAAATGTTATCAAGTCCTTCTCAACTCTCCCAAAAACATGACAGTTTAATGAACATCCTCAAGGGACAGGGTGTGAAGGGCAGAACCTTCCCAGCAGTAAGGCTGGGACTGAGCCATGTCCTTCACCTTCTGCCCAACAGCTTCTGGAGGTGTTTTTGCCTGGTCTCCCATTCACTTCACACACGTGACATCACACACACTGTCACTGCCTACTGCCTGTGCTTGCATTCTGGGTACCCCTGAAGCCTAAAGGACATGTCCTGTCCTGATCCTGGGAAGATTTCAAACTGAAAAACGGTGAATATTTCACTTCGCATGAAAAATCGCCCACCCCATAGTAGGAAGCATTTGGCAGGGATCAAGTGTACTTAAAGAGATACCTCTCAAAAACTACTTTGCAACAGATGCAGATTCTAACAGGAATCCTCCATTTTGCAGGCAGCAGCATCACTCAGCAATCTGTTATTAACAGAAGAGCCATCATCCTGGTGGTCGTGTTGGTCTGCATGTCCCTGACATGACCCTGGTTTGTCCCACAGTCCAAAGATTTCCTCAATATCTATAAGCTTTATGATGAAATACCTTACATCCAGCAGAAATTTGGCCCACGTAGCATAGGTCATCAGCATGAAAAGGAAAAAGCAAATTATTAACCACTCCAGTCTGATTTGGGTTAAGAATTTCCTTACTGGTTATCAGACAACTTCTGGCATCCCACAGGGGCGAAATTTTAAGTTCTAAAGACCTTGTGCCAGTTTTTAGGCTTTCCTGCAGCCTTTTGTGAAGAAATCAGCTTGGTTTCAGAGGAAACAATTCTCTTTTCTGCCTCTGCCCACAGAGAGGACAAAAACCAGGCTGCAGTCATTTGGCACCTTCTCTACTCCTTTGTGCAAAAGGTCAAAAACACTGCAGAAACATCAGTTGTCTGCGCTGGCCCTCAGAACCACCTTGCTGGGCTGAATAATGCTGCCACTGGAGCACAATGCCTGGGCCTCCACACATCAGTGTTTTCAGTTCATCACCTGCAACAATTATGGTACAAAGTCACCTCCTGCCCGTTTACTCCGCTGTGGTTTGCTCACAGCATGCAACAGGGTGGAGGTCCCACCTCAGGCACATGCCATGGTGAGATCGAGCCCTCCCACTCACCTTTTCCCCTTGGAACAGCAGAGCTCTGGGATTTGTTAAACCAAACTTGCAGAGTGGTTTGGCCCCATTATGCAAGGAAGATGCACAAGAACTAAAAAGAGGGAGAGAGAGGCAGAGTTCCTTAGGGACCAGCATGTTCAACAATCCCTTCAAACCACCACAAACCTCATTTGCTAAGCCCCATAGGCTCTCATTAAATTTCTTTGTCCAAATATTTGCCTTCATAAATTCACCCAGGAGCATGTTGTTCTGCGTTTCAGCCAGCCAGAATGCCACTGGGGCATTGAGCAAGTGCTGAGATTTTCCTGGCACCCACTTTTAAGCTCCTTTTGGTCAGTAACTCTGCTCTGCTTCTGTGAATAACCACCACAGAGTAACTAATTTCACGTACTAAGGTTACGTTTCCCCCAGTTCCTTTTTTTCTCAACTACTTAACAAATCAATTCTTTCTGAGAAACCTCAGCTCATACTCAAGAGGATAACAATTATGTGCCACCATGCTCTGGCAGAATGAAGTCAGTCACAGTTGAGGTAGAAAATTACTTTCTGCACTTTCAAAGCAGGGGAAAAAAATAAGGGAAATGCAGAAGAAAGGGATATTTTGTATAGATACCCACACCTATTTCTTTTAGACTAAGATCAAACAGCAAAACCGACAGTTCAGCACCTCGTTTTTCTTCCTTCTTTTTTTTTTTTTAAGTTACCCCTCAGGGTAACTTAAACCTCTGTGTGGCTCTGATCTCTGTGTGGCCTGGACACCCTTGTACACAGACCACTGCAAGCTCAGAGCCCCAGTGCATTTCTCCTTGTTCTGAAAAGGACACCTGGGAAAGCCTGCAGCTTTGAAACTCATCAAGTACATGCTAACTGCTTGGGTTGGCTGGACTCCTGTGTCTAATCCAGCTGGAGTAGACAAAAAGGGCATCTTAACCCCATACTTCCCTTCCCTGGGCAATGAATGATACTGACAGGGCAAAATTAAGGCAAAAGGCATTTGGTTTTGTCTTTATTTTCTTCTCATTTTGTTCTAAAATGGTCTGGAGGCTACACAGGAAGAGAAATAAAAGGAGGAAAAAGCCAGGGGTTACTTTCAGCTTCCTCTTCTTCGTGGAGGTGACTGCGCTGCAGTTTTCAGCAGACTCTCAGTTTTTTTGCTAGGGTAACAGCAGTGTGGGAAGCTGAATGGAAGTTATTTCTGGGTAAAAAAGCAGCTCCCCCGAGCAGAAGCAACTAGAACACGTGATGTGCCCTGCTGAGCCCCCAGGTTCCCCCTGGAATCCCACCAGCAACTCTGGCACTTGGTCCAGCTGAGAGATAAGGCTGTGAAATGCAGCTGCCACAGAGAGGCAGACAGGGATTCCCTCAGTGTTTGGGAACCTGAAGGAGTACAGAGCCAGCTGAAAGGATGAGTATTTCTCTTGTCATGCAGAAATGACATCCAGCACTGAGAACGTGAAAACTGCACCATCTTCTCTCTCAGAAGGAGCCTCATGGCCTGCTTTCCCCAGGTTTGTCAGAGGTGCAGCGATCTCATAGGTATTGAGTTCCTCCAAATTTGTGGGAAAAAAGGCATCCTGCTACTGGAATGAGATACCGAGAGAAGAGGAAGGCCATCAGTGTTGCAGCCCTCAGGCACCCCTATTTTTTTGGGTGTATTCATACAATACCAGAAATTAAACAGGAAGGGATGAAAGGCATGCTTTAGCTCTATCTAGTGTGCTAGAGAAACTGATAATGAAGTTTTTAAGTGCAAAAAAGAAAAACAATCTTGCCATCTTCTGATTTTTTTTCCCCTGCCCTATTCCCTTCTATATGCATCCCCTCTCTCCAGCACTCTTATCTAATCAATCCTGCTCTGCCAGTCTAATGCACATAATTTTCTCTTAGGGTGCATTTCTATCACTCAGGCATCAGAGGCTCATCTATATATATATATAAAAAAAACAAACTGACAAATGCCATGCATTTCAAAAAATGTCCCCTCACATACTTCTTCAAAAGCCCAAGATACTAAAATGCCCAAGAAATTGATAGAGTACCAGAAATCAACTCTAATATGCTTGACGCATCTGTTGATTTTAATTGAACTGTCTGTATCTTCAGGCAATTTCATTATTCTCCCAAGAGCTGGGGAGTTAAATGAAAGACAAACCTCGTTAACCTCTGACCATGAAAATCAATAATTTTCAATAAAATTTAGGCTCATTTGTTTCCAAAGGATCCCATGTCCTGACTCTACTATCACATGCTCCAGAGCTAATCAGCTATGGAACATCATATTTTTCCAGATAATTTTTTGCCAACTTAGCTACAAAGTCTTTACCTAAAGCCGCAGGAATCCTTGCATGTGTATGAAATACAATTTCTCTCCAGATCATGTGGTGGTGTGAGCTGACAGTATCCAGCCCGTGCTGTATTCATAGCTACTCCAGAGTGACAGTGCAAACACTTCAAAGAGCACCACGCTTATTTTTAGTTATGTTTAGGGTCATTGATTCTTCTTCACCCACAGAGCTGATTCCAGCAAGTTCATGTTACACACTTTATCTCACCCAATTCTGCATCTACTGAATGCAAAAGCACATTCCTGTTTTGAATAAAAATGCTGGTTTTCTCAGCACAAAGAGCTGAATATGGGCTTGTTTCTGTGGATGCACCAAAAGCAAAGGGTGAAAAAAATGTTTAATACTTCTTCTAGTGCCCCTTCTGCCAACAGAAAACAGGAACAACTGTGGCACTCTGCTAATGAACTGCTTAAGACGTTAGATTCCTCCAAGTGGCTGAGGGAGGATATTTGTGCAGATTCTGCCTATACAACAGGAGGAAATCCACTCCTTACCTCAGCAGAGCGTAAAATATGGAATTTTCAGACCAGGAGTTGGTGTTCTGCAGAAAGAGCAAATATGACATTGTGACAAATATTGATGAAAAAAGCAGATCAGTGAAGGAAAGAATAAAGCAGTTCCCCCAAATACAATGCACAAATCCCCACTGGAATTCTACCAATGTTACAGGAACACCAGCTTACAGCAGAGCTATCGGATAAATGCAAAAATTGATGTTTCTAACTCCTGGGCTAGGTTGAATACTAGATTATACTTCTGCAGAAATAAAATTAATAAAGAAAATATTAGCAATAAGAACATTTCCAGGTCCTTGCAGAGCAAGACTCTCCAATTGTTTTCTTTAAGAAGGGGACCCCCTGAAAATTGGTCAAGCACATCAAAAAAAGGGAAGAAATTGTGAAGAAAAAAAGAATCTCAGTGGAATACCATATCCACTCTCAGAGAACACGCTGTGCACAAGCAGAGCCAGCCTGGCAGTCTGGATGACTGAGCATTCCAAGTCCACCCTTGAGATCTGCAGATGCTGGCAGGTCAGAAAACAGCAAACCCAAAATGTGTCCCACAGCACACCCCCATATCACTCAGAGCCACAGCATCCCCAAAGCACTGACTCCTCTGGATGAACTAAAATCTTTATAAAGGAAGTGAAAAAATAAAAGAAGCAAAACCATTAATCAGTTCCACAAGGATAAATATTAACAGAAAGGACAGCATTGACAGCATTTAGGTTTTTCTCCTCTCTGAACAAAAACTCCCACTACGATTCTGGAGTACCCCGGCAGGTCCAGACCTCCATCCCCAGCCTTCCTGGATGGAAAACCAGTCCTTGCTGACCATGTCAGTCTTGGCTGCTCTGTGGAGAGCTCAGGGGAAGGCACTGAATGTGATAATATGTCAAAGGAGATGTTTTGCCATAGACATTGGACCAAAATGCCTATTCCCATTAAAATTCACTTCACACCAGCCAGCCTTTGGCTGCTTCATCTCTGCCCAATTCCCTCTGCCAAAGAAGTCCCTCACCTAACTTCCACCCTCGTCTAAGAGACACTTCCTCAGGTTAATCAGCCCAGTAAGAATGGTTCTTTTGCTGACTGAGAGCCTTGGTGAAAACCAAATAAATTATATTAAAGGTCAGGGGAAGTTGCAGCCACCTTATAGCAAATTCCTCCAAACACGGCTGAGCATTTTGCAGAAACTTAATGAGAAATAATCAGCTGGCTCCTCTGACAGCTCAGTTTGGGGAGTAAAACACTGCCTATCATGTAGGTCGGGAAGGTAGATAGCAAAAGGTACACGATGAGATCCTGCTTTTGGTGACTCAGCACAGAGACTTGGGAAAGAGCAGAGTTTGCAGAACAGCAGGAAAACCACACCATGGCTCAACTTTCTAAAAGTTACAAGAGGCAGCTGACTATTGATCCCTTTTCTCACTGCTTTTGAGTGGAAATCATCAAAAAGTTATATCACACATGCTAAAAATTATGATGAAGGGGTGTCCCACAGGGAAGCATCACAGAGTAAATATTTATCACCAGGAAGAAGAAAGCAATGAACTCTCAGAACTAAAATTAAATACAATGGAACACTGTTCAATATTAGATAAGAAAAATCAAAAATATAAGACATTGGATTTAGATTAGATATAAGATTTTTCTGTGTTAGGTGAAAACTCAAAGAAGAGATTAGCTGGATTTGCCATCAGGAATGTAATTTCCACAAACAAAAAGAAAAGACTGCATCTTTCAAGAAAAGGATAAGAATGGTTATCAGAAATCTGCCATGTAGCAAGAAAAAAAAAAAATGACCGGTATTTTGGATCTGGATTTTTTGTTCCTTTTCCAAAAGAGCACAACCCATGCAGTCACCCAAAGGACAACAAGTTCTTGTTCCTTTCTAGATAACATGAATACTGGTAATTGCATTTCCAGCTTCATTTTTGTTCTGAGAAGCTTCCCACTTTTCAGATTTGAAATGAAAATGCTCTCAACACCAAGGCAGTGCATTCTATTGAATACCCACGTCAAGTCCAATCAAACCAACTGACCTCACATCATTTTCCCAAACACTTGTGATGTTTTCATTGCACTGTTCATAACAGGATTTTTTACTGCAAGATTCATAGCAACTGACTGAAGTCTTTGGCAGTGGAGCAGTGATTGCATGGCAATTACTCTACAAATATTATCCATAAATGCTCCGTATCACAGGAAGCACTTCACTAATACTGTGCTTGAGAAACTCAGGTGATACCAAATAATGTTTCCCACTGACAGCTTAGCACAAAACCACTTGGAGCTTGAAAAGCAGCAGCTTGTTCTCCTAATCACTGTAAATCAAGCAGATCTCTGGTTTTCCTTCCAAAACTTTTGCTCAAGGGATCCTATGGACAAAGCAAAGTACTGAGAATTCAGTCTGGAGGTTCCAGCAGGAATGCTATTGCCTGAGTATCTGGGATCTGTGTTCAGCTGATACAAAGGTTAGCATAACACATTAATGTTTGTAAAACCATTTGACAAGCTATATCCGTCTCAGCAGTGGTGCTGTTACACTCAATTTTGGAGAAGTGCAAGTCAAACCACAATGCTGAGCAGCAATAGAAATAATCATGTTGGTTTAGCCTGATCTAGCATAGTGAGGGCTTCAGGGTGCATAGCCAAGGTTTTCAGCAGTGGGTAATAACTTTGGAGCCTTCTTTATGTGATAGGCAATGTCACACACTTGCATGAGACCCGTTTTCAAAGGCTGCTACACATCAGTCATTGGCTTTTTATAAACCCTACGCTGACTGTGCATCCTGCCCATGCTTATACAGACACTAAAATTGTTTATGAAACCTCTGCTGAAACTCTTTTTCCAAATAAATTGTAAAACTTTGTGCAGTCTAAAACAGTAAGAAGAGAAGTGTGATCCAGGCACAACGTTGTGGAAACTGACTGGTTTAGTGCTGCCTGTTTTATTAAAGGGGTATCAGTGAAGAAAACGTAGGTGGCTAAATATACACCTGTGGCTGTGCTGCACAACACAGCAAAACTGTGTGTTAGTGTCAGCACACCTTGGTAGCAGCTTTTCCCAAGTTAGATTAATTTAATTTTAAGGAACAAAGCAGCTGGGCATTCATTTTATGACACCAGCCTTCCTTCTTACTTGCAAAGAGTTTATTCTGCTTACTGCCAGCTTTAGCTTTTTTAAAAAAAATTATACATAGAAGTTTGTGATGGTGTATAGGAACAAAATGCCCTAAATATAATTTTTCATATGTCACCAATTTCTAAAACAGAAGAGGGTTGTTTTTGCAGTAACTCAGGAAAGTACTAAACGTGTGCTTGATGTGTAATCCCTTCAGGTACAGTAATTAAGGTGTTTAAGTGATTTGTTCGATGGGGATGGACATTCAATGAGAACACAAATGTACAAATCATGGGAGTTGTGATTTTCCATTGAAAATAAAATCAACGACAAGGGATTTTTCCTTCCAAACTTCACATAAAAATACAAATTTATTAGATCTCGTTTAAAGTTATTGAAGACTATCAAAAGAACATTATTCCAGCATTGATTCAAAACCATGGGGTGCACTATCAGCATAATTAAAATGAAAGTATATTGAGCTATTTTCCTCTCCTGCTTCCATATTATTGTCTAATTGTTCAGAATGTCTGTTTGTTACTGAGGCAAAGTAATTAAGCACAGCACGTTGCAACAAGGGGGATCATAAAGCCAGAGTTGGCTGCATTACCAACACAGATATCAGCATAGGAAAACATTAAGGAAAGGATTGGGATTGTAATTGAAAATAATTGGATGATCCAGTTCATTTGGCTGACCTCAGGACCATTTGAGTGCTCCAGCACTCTGTAGCCCTGGATGCTCACCATTCACCTGTACTCTTAAAATGGATCTTTCCAAGGGAAACTCTGGAGCAACGTTAAAATCAGCTTGTGAGAAGGGCTGAGCACCACCATTCCCTGTGAATGGTCTGGGGGCTGTGTTTAGGTCACCACCTACAAGAGAGGTCAGACTAAAAGTTTGTAAAATGCAGAAGATTCTTGTGCAGCCAAATCCAGTATCCTTTGAAATCAATGCAGTTCTTTCCTTTCCCAGCAGAAGACAAGGACAGAGATATCTCCAGGGAGAGATACTCTCCTTAGAAGAGATCAGTTACTCACACATCTAAAAGAAAGAACTTGTGGCTCCATGTTTTGTCGACATAGCAATTAAGCTGAGGCCCGTATGGAAACACATTTAAAAGCCTAAACAGAACAACTTCATCACTGTCTCTCAGAACCCCAAGTGCCACAGATATCTCCAGCTCTCAGCAAGTTGTGACTGCACAACTCGCTATTTTTTGTAGCTCAACACTTGGCAAAACCAAAACTTATCACTCAGCAAAATTCAAATTTGCAACTCAGCAATATGGAAAAGCCATGTCACAACTTCCAAAAATTACTGAGTCTTACAACCTCCAAAAGAGACTATCACTTCCTAATGATCATCTCACAAAATTGATAGCTTAGCATGGAGAGAAATGTACCTGTTAGCAGAAAACCCTTCACAATCCTGAAAAAGATGGAGCTTCATCATTTGCAGACTGGTGCTACCAGCCAAAACCATGGGAAAGATGCAACTAAAATGCAAATTTAATTAAAAGAATTGTACACCTGGGAAATTTAGAGCACTGTGCAAATCTCTTCAGCAATGCAAATAATTGTGTCCGTAATTGACATTTTTAGTCAAAATATAACAAAAGGCCAGAGAGACAACAGCAGGTGTGAAATTACTAGTCTGGGACTAAACCAGGATGATAGCATCAGCTATGGGAGTACCAGGGGAAAAGGTAAAATAGGAAGGGAAAAAAGAAGAGGCAAAAGAGTTTTCAAACGAGTTTGCTTTAGAGCCTGGACTTGTGCTCAGTGGGACCTGCTCAAGAACTGCTTGAGGATCTTTTAGATTCAGATGAGAACTTGAGAACTGTTGAGTGGCCAGGTTTGAAGACTGAACCTGGCATCGTTTGTTCTAACAGCATCAGCTCGTGTGCTCCCAAAAGCTGCTGCTCCACTCTCACAGGAGTGCCTCCTGCCAGCACATACTGCAGCATGGGGCACATGGGAGAGACCCCGAGTGGAGACCCTGGAGTGACTCAGTCACAGCTGCTGACCTCTCCAAAGTCAGCTTATCAATCTGCTGAGCTCTCCTCAGATCACAAGTGCTGCTTACTTCTAAATAATTTATGTAGTTCCCAAGCAGAGTGCCTGCACATCTTGTGTTTATAAAATGAGCTTTCCCATGTGGACAAGCTTAAAACCCCACTGGGACCTCTTCACACCCAGAAGCCTCTACAGTCAAGCAAAGGTTGCAAATAAAGTCAAGTCAGAGCAGTTACATTGAATGAAATACTGATTCAAACGCCCTTGCCTGAAATTCTGCACCAGCCAGGGGAGCAGCAGCTGCATCCCCTGGGCAGGCTGGGACCAGCAGGCTCCCAGCTTTAACTCTGGGCTTCATCAAACCTCTCTTAGCCCTTGCCTATCTTGAAAGGAGTTGGAGATGTTACCTTCAACTGAGACAACACAAACTTCCCTCTGTTCTGGGTGGGAAAAGTATATCCTGGTCCACTTTAACAATACTGAAGGCAGGACTGACACACCAGGGACCTTGACTGCTGAGACCTGCTGTTGGCTGGCAGGGAGAGGAATGAAACAGCTCTTCAGAAGGAGTTTTAATGTCTTCTGAATTTTATTAGGTGGCAGGGAGGGTCACAGAGGGCAAGGGAAGGGGCCAGGAGGCACAAGGGGATTCAGAGCAGGGAGCAGTGTCAGAGGAGGTGGCTGGAGGTCATAGCAGGGACACAGACTGCACCAAGTGCTGCTGCCCACAGCACTGACCAATAGATGCTGCCACTCTCCATGCCAGGACCATGGTAGCAACAGCTCTGCAACAGCCCCCAGGAGAAAGATCAGTGCTCCCTGTAATGGCTGGAGCAAGTTCCCCGTAAAAGCTGTGTGGGGATCCACTCTGCACCATGCTCTGGGTGTTAGCAGCTATTTACCACTGCCCCCTGGGTCCAGCAAATTCCCAGCCACTACATCAGAACCCGGCTGCTAAAAGGAGTCAAGGTCAGGTTTTATACGCTGCCCATGCTGTAAACTCAACTCTGCCTTGCACAAATCACTTAAGTTTGTCATATGTCACAAGCCATGCCACCAAACAAGTGCTATTTCTGCAGGGGTGGTGGAAATAAGGCAGGTTTTGGTTAGCAGTTTCCTGAGAAATCAGTTATTCAGACATCCAGAAGGGTGACAGGCTACTACATTTGTTGTTCTCCATTTTCGCACAGAAGCATTTCAGACACCTCCGCCAACACACATGGCTGCTCCCAGGTCTGGATCTCGAAGCTCAGAGCTCAGGCCAGCTGAGGTACCACCTCTCCTTTCATCCCAGCCGAAACACGACTACACAGTAATGGTCAAACCACTAAGATTTGCATGAATACAGAAAAACATCTCTTTTCCTGGGCTCTACATTTGTACAATGATAACACGGGATCTTGAGATTGGTAACAACCACTTGCATCTTCCAGTCCATCTTCCTGTCACTTGAGGGTTGTTTCTTTGTATTAATTTTTTAATATCTCACCTGGAATAGCTTTAATCATACCAGACACTGAACTGCTGCCCCTTGCCCAGGGAGATCATATCATAACACAAGAATTCTCACTGTCAGAAGTTTGGCTGATATTTGAAACAACTTTTCCTTCGCTTCATTACGTTACTCTCCTTTAAACTTTCTACCCTGTAAATAATTCTTCCATCCCCAAAGCTAATATTTGGTAGGTATTTCTAAAACCTTATTCACTGTATCCCACCACTTAATCACATTCTTTACTCAGATACCTCACTGTATGATCTTAACTTTTCTGTGTAATTTCATTTACTTGCACTCATAAGTACATTGTTGCTCTTCTCTGAGCTCTTTATCGGGAATATGTCAATGAACATGGAGGGAGATACCTGAAATTAGAGGTGTTCTCCACATTAGAGTGTCTCATTGGGAGAGTGCAGTAACACATAAAAAGTAATATGAATTCAGAATAATGGGACTTGTAAGGAATCCATTTTTATTATAAAAGGACAGTGAGCTTTTTATTAGAAGACTGATTCAAAATTTCTTGGAGATGAATCAGCTTAGACAAGCCCTTAAATAAGAGAGATTTCCCATGTTCTGCAGAGTCTGTGGTCAAGTCAGACAGGTTTAACCACGCTGAAGCAGCCAAAAGCTGATTTTTCACACTTAAAAACCTGCTTCAGAGCAGAATTTCACTCGAATGAGATATGACATTTAGACCACCTCAACAAAACTACATCTCTATTTCCTAACTTCTTTTTTTTTAAAATTTACTTTATATAAGTAAATATTTCTTGATCTAGCAGAGAGGTAACCTAGCCCAACACACTATCCAGCCAAGGGGATATCTGAATTCATTTCTCTGCTCTGAATCAAACAGACCCACTGCCTGAACACAAATGTCAAAGGAGCATCTTCACTACCTGGACTATTGGCACATCTGGGGTGAGGTTTGGTGCACAGAAAAAAGGTGCAAGATAACACCCCTGAGACAGAGCCCAAAACTCTGTCACTGGACACAGTCCCCAAGGATTTTTTCTGGGCTGGTGGCAGCTGGAGTTGTGTGAACAGTGGCACAGGCAAACACTGGTTCCTAAAGCAGAAATTTATAGATTGCTTCTCTAAAGATCCCATAGTGCTGTTGTTTACCCAAAGCTGTTGGAATTAACGTAAGATTTCAAGACATTTTTGATAAGAGCATCAGCAAATTCTTCCTGAAGGCTTTTTTCTGTTGGATTCAACCACCACAGGTCATGAGTGTTTTCTTAAGAGGAAGTCTGCAATTAGCAGAAGCAACCTTAAACCCCTTGTTTATTTTTAACTGACCAAGGTGCAGAATTTATAACGTATGTCTTCAGAGATTAATTGCCAAAAATAACAAGTAAGCTGAATATTTAAGAATACTCTATAAGACATTGGCAAATACTTTAAGATAATAAACCCTGAAAAGCCAGAAAGAGAAGTTCCCTCCTCCCCAGGAAAAATTGCTGAAATTTCTGCTAATAATTCAGCAATGTCTGCTTTGAATCCTCCACTTTTCAAAGAGCAAGGGTTTGGGTTTTTTTTTTCTTTTCTTAACTTCTTTTACATTCTCTTGCCTTCAGCTCTTGTGATGGCCCACACCACCACAGCTACATCAGCTCACTCATGCAATGTCACCTCCTGTTACCAGGCAGTGGGGAGAAAAACCAACATGACATGATGTAACACTACATGGCCCTGCTGAATGTAATGTGGGTTGTCAGAGGATTGTAGTGCAGGCTTTAAAGGGAAGAGGGAATATCTGCTTGGAAATATAGCCAGCGAGGACCATGCCTTAAATGCCTCAGAAGTTTATCCTTCAATAGTCCCCAGAGAACCAGGCTCTTCATTGCTTATGTGAAACTTATGCTGTCTTCAATCTTCCCATCTTCCATATTTCTTTTTTTGCTCTGAGCAAACCAAACACTTCTTTTCCTACTTTGACCCAGCAAGTTCTCACAAGGAATTCCAGGTTCCAGCATCAAGGTCCAGAGGTTCAAACAAGGCATTTCCGTGAAGTCTCCCCTCTAGGGCACTCAATTCAACCATCTCTGACAAGGGAGGCTTGTGACACAGTCTCAGCCACTCCACAGGCTGAGTCCTCAACACAACACCTATTTCTCCCTGCAGCAAATGACAATTACAGGAAATGAAACTAAAGCAATCTAAGGAGCAGCTCCTCTGCCTCTCCACAGGGTCACTCTCGCTCCAGTGATGCCTCATTTGGAGCAAGGTACTGCTCAAGAAGGGAAATGGCCAGGTCTTACTGCTTCCTAATTTGAGGCCATATGTTGTACTGATCACTTGTGGAAAGGTTTGTTTATCCCACGGTGAGGAAACATGCTGAAGTGTAGCCACAGAAGAGAAAGGAAGATGTTTTAATAAACAGGAGAGCCCTCCAAGCTAATCAACACCTCAAAAGTGCTGTCTGTGATGGTAAGTTAACAAGGCAAGTTGAGAAAATATTTCTGTTAAATGCTGAGTGAAGTCTCTTACATTACTCTTCATACCATGGCCAGTCTGTTAAGAGTAATGAAAACATTTCACCTCCTTCTCATCCCAAGGCTTTGGAATCAGGATAACAGCAAGCCAATTTTCAGTAAAAGCTGGGGGGGAAAAAGGTTGAAAAATGTTCTTGAAAAAAACATTGAGAAAAATGTTCGAATGGCAAAGCTTAGTGCATTTGCAAACCTCATTAAAACCTGATGCCAAACATATAAGCAGGAACTCTCATGTGCCCCTTTTGCAGAGGGTCCATGGTGCCCTTCAGCAGGGCTGATGTGCTCTGCTCCCCATATCCAATCCCACAGGAGTCACCTGGCTGTGGTCAGGAGCAATTAAAACAGCTTTTCAATACACTTGAGAGCACTGTATCCTTCAGCTTCAGTCTCACCACCAAGGCTCAGACTCCTGATTTTGACACTGATCCCCTGGCCCATCCAACAAATTGTTCACATTCTGTGCTGATCTGCAGAACAGTAGACTAGAAATGGGAAAGAAGATTAAACAACTGCTCAGTTCTGGAATGGCTTTGCACTGGGAAAGCGTTCAGGACAGAAAATGGTAATCAAAGGCTTTCTATATTCTTCACCCAAATTTATCTATCTGGAGAATAAAGGGCAGATAAATTTTTGTGCTGTGGCCCAGGAAATCTTCTCACTGCCAGAGGGATTGAAACACGTTTAAGAGCTTGAGGAGGTACCTCCTGCTGCACAGCCTTTTAGTCTCATCAGTATTTTGGACCATGATCATCAGGCCATAACGACACCCCCTATTTTATGTGAACACCACAGTAAATGAGAGCCAGGTAATGTTTGTAGGAAGGGATAACATAACTTTTAAGACAGCTCATACAGTTGGAAGTTACACACACACTCTACTTCAGAGTAAGCAAGTCAGAAGCAATTTGTCTGACTAGAGATATTGATTAGCCCAAAAGAGGAAGTAGTTGGGGAACTGAGGTGTAGGGGCAAGAAGTTAGCATGGGAAGAGATGCCTCCCAATGAAAGGAAGTGATAGGTAATTTATCATCTATGGAACATGAGGAGATTAGTGGAGTGAAGGAGAGAAGTTGTAACTGATGGGTGTTTGCCTCCCTCCCTTCCAACTAATTCGGCTTTTATGCAAAAGTTCCATCCTGTCACTTCACCATGTTCATCTTCTTGCCAGCCACAACTAAAAGGTTCATTTGTATAACTAACAAACAAAGAGAAGATAGAAGTAGTTAGCACTACAACTAGTGACAACAGACTGACAGGTACCTACTCCTACCACACACAATCTGGGGTTTAAAATAAATAGTTCTCACATCACTGATGAAGGTGAGAGTAGCTGAAATGCTACTTTCTTAGGTCTTTTGTATTGTCATTTCATAACCCAGTTGCTGAGATCAGATGTTACCTGGTGATCTGTCTTAATACAAAAGCCAAATAGACTAGAGTGTTTTTATGAAAACAAATTAGAGGCAAATAAAATTTTAAATAACTAATATCAGCTGTGACTCTTCCTTGATTTGTTAAAAACAGCTTATGGATGTCTGGCATCAGCTGCAGCCTGGCAAGGTCCTGCACAGAAGCCAGGGCAATTCCACGCACAAATACAACCTGGCAGGAAATGGATTCAGAGCAGCCCTGAGGACAAGGCCCTGGGGTGTTGGTTCATGAGAAACTCACTATGACCTGCTGGAACAAGTCCTAAGGAGACCAAGAAGATGCTCTGAGGGCTGGAGCCCCCCTGCTCTGGAGCCAGGCTGGAAGAGCTGAGGGTGGTCACCTGGAGAAGAGAAGGCTCCAGGGAGAGCTCAGAGCCCCTTCCAGGGCCTAAAGGGGCTCCAGGAGAGCTGGAGAGGGACTGGGGACAAGGACTCATAGGACAGAACAAGGGGAAATGGTTCAAACTGACAGAGGACAGGTTTAGATAAAATATGAGGAGGAAATTCTTTCCTGTGAGGATGGTAAGGTCCTGGCACAGGTTACCCAGAAAATTTGGGAATACTCCATCACTGAAAATGTTCAAGACCAGGCTTGATGGGGTTCTGAACAACCTGATCGAGTGCAAGGTACCCCTAACCAAGGCAGGGGGCTGGAATTAGATTATTTTTAAGGTTCCTTGCAATGCAAACCAGTCTATGACAGTATTAGTTTTGTCCAAATGATGCTAAACGGTTTTTTTTCCAGCATAGCACCCCACAGCCCCCCATTTAGGAAAGAAAAAGGATTTTCAGTGCCTCAAATGTACAGCAGAGATCCCTTTCCTGCCTTAACTTGCACTTGTGTGCATCTCATATTCGTTTTCTGGTGTTATTTTGGGCTGCTGGCAGTCACAGCAGTGTATGAGGCAGCTGCTGCCCCAGGGTTGTGCGATGCAGGTATTTGCAAGACTTCTGTATACTGCAGGCTGCACCAAGAAACCCTCAGACTGCAGTGTGCTGCCTTGTGCAATACTATGAACTTGAAGTAATGAGTACTCTATAACGAATGGGTCAAAGGTGGACTGTTTAAGTGCTTGCACCCCGTTAAAATTACAGAAATACCCAGCAATGCCTCACGGTAGTGATGCCTTTTCCTGGTCTTAAAATCAAGAGTCAAACATGGTTAGGAGGGGAAAAGGGATTTTACCTTGGTGTTTATTGTAAGGATCCTTAAGTGTACACGTCCAGGTCAAGTGCACCGAAACGCCCACCACAATGCACACCCCAAAAGATCTGGTATATCATTATAGGTTTTACTAATTAGCAGATCTATCAAAGATTCCCCAATGAGAGGCTCAAGTGAGCCCCCCTCCCCAAGGAACCTTCCCCTGGATGGTTCTATCTTGGTTTACAGAATGTGTTCTGGAGAGGACCTTGGGGTCTGGGGCACACTGATCCCTAGCTACGAAGCTTCTAAAATGTTTAGTCTCTTAGTTTGACAAACAAGTCCAAGAATGTAGGCAAAAAGCACTAAGAATACAGAAGTTGTAGAAAAGGTGTAACAGGGGTATAAAAGAAAAGGCAAAAATCTTCATGGCATCAGTAGTTTACCTATAAGGGATACAACATACTATGGTTTCCAATAGATCAGAAGTCATCTTACAAGATTAATTTTTTTAAAAAAATCATATATCAAAATGCTCTTTACATTTTTCTGGCTACTCCAGATTTCCTATATTAATATCTCAATAATGACAATGTCAGAAGTGGATAAGATTTCTGAAGACAAACAGTGATTTTGGGTGCCTGACAGAAGTCCCTGAAAGAGGTGAATGACTTTTATGTGATGCAGATCCTTCCTCTCTGCAATTTCAGTCTATTAAGCAAAAACATCTCAGGTCACCAATCACCCTTCAAAATCCAGGTTGTTCATCGCCACAGCACGTATGTCCATAAAAGGAGGAAGACCTTGAGCATCAAAATTATGTAAATATGCCCAATAAATTTGGTCCTAGGATTTGTTTTTTAAAGTAGGAAAACTGACTATTACTGCCAGCCTCTTTGCTGGGGCTATAAGAGAATGATCATTTTCCTTTGTAATGGTTCTGACATAAAGTGTGTATCAAAAACTGCATACGCTTCATATCCATCCAGCTGTGTTGAGCAATAAACATGATAATTATGCAGATAAGGCTTAAATAAATTCCTATACCTAAGGGCAGCTGAATGCTTTTTTAAGCAAAAGGATAATTAACCCTCCATAGGGCTGAATGAGCACAGACCTTTGCTCCTTCTCAAGGTGGCAAACCTGCATGTTAGCACTTACCAGGCATCTGTCATAGATATAAGTGGGTCAAGGTTCTGCAGAAGAAAGAGCTCCAGGGCTGTTCCTTGTAAGGTTCCAAAAAAGGTCAAGAGCAGCAACATCTACTAGTCTCCGTACGCTGATGCTGGAATTTGAGGTGTGTTTCAGACAAATGTCGTGGGAACTGCAGGTAAAGGGAGAGAAGAGCATAGAACACTAGTGGAACTGCTCACTGGAAGACAAAGAGGAGGTCTGGGCTCGGGAGCGAATGAAGTCCCTTGCAGTAAACTGGGAAGCTCAAGGGCTCACAAGCAGGGCCAAGCTGCCGCAGTGTATTGAATTCTCACACCTTGGTTCTCTGCAGTGACTGCTCACATGCACGTGCTTAGCTCCCCACAAAGGTGAAAATGCTTATTTTAAGCTCTTTCATTAGGTTAAGGCTAATGTGTTTTACCTTGGATGTATGACAAGCCAAGCCTCTCTAGAAACTGCTGCTGCTTGAAGAAGCCTGAGATCCACACTGACAGTGGCTTTGGGCTGGCAGGAGAAGCAAGGCCAGCTCCCCATCTTCTTGCATGGCCAGTCACCATGCAGTGCCTTTGTGGCTGTTCTCACCACCATGTGTGACTACCTCAGTTATAAAATCCTTCAATACACAGATTCCATGGCCACACAGATGTTATTTTACAAACTGAGAGCTGAACTAAATGGTTTCCCACACTGTTCCATAGAAGATGATGATAATAAATCCTTCATGTGTATATATACTTGCCCTTCTCTCTTCATTCTTCTTGGTCATTTTTTGAACTAAGATTGAGTATCAAAAGGAGTTCAAAATCTTCTCAACCCACAAAGCTTCTGGCTTAAAAGCCAGCATAAGAAACATGGAAATTGTCAAACTGGTTTTTGTGCACTTGAGTTCTAACAGAGCACCTCTCAGCCATGGCAAAATGGTAGAGAAAAGGTCTAAACTGACCCTTCCGTGGTGAGGAACTGGGAGGAGTTACCAGCCTCAGACTTTTCTGCATCGCTGTGATTACCAGACACTGCATTTCCCTTCCATAATGCTTCTTAATGGCTTTTGGAAGCCATCCAAACCTTTTATCCCCCCCAAATCACATGGTAACAAACTCCACAGTTCAGTTATGCATGATGTGGAAATAATGCTTCTTCTGAGTCTTTAACCTGCTGTAAGATTCAGATGCTCCCTAGTTCCCTTATTGTGAAAAGCAGTGAATAATCACCCTTCTGCATTGCTTCTCCACTCACAGCCCTACAACTGGCTGCTGCAGCACTGTCCCACCACAGCTCTGCCTGGAGGGACAGCACTGGTGACAAGTGACAGATGGCAGGAGCTCTAAGCTGGGTCTGCTCTTGAATAACTGAGAATACAGAGCTGTGGCTCACATTTAACAAGCCTCCATCATCAGTCCTGCACGAGGGGTAAATATTAAGAATTTCTCTCTGCTCTAAATAAAAAGAAAAGATTAAAAAAAACCAAAAAAACCCAGACCTGGCTCTGGCCACTGGGTCTCCCCAGGGTTCACCCAAAGCAGCTCTGCTGTGATGTGCTGCTCTCATTTCTTCTCTCTTCTGTTCGTAATATCCCAACAGAGATGAACAGACAAGGATGGAGACTTGACCAGACCCTCTGTCTGCATTTTAGGGCCTTACCTACAAAGTTTGAGCACAGATGTAATCATCTTAGACTCCAGAAAGGCAGGTTAAAATGGAAAATTTAATATGGAAAGTTTCCTGTCTCTCCTTGCATTCACTGATGTTTTCAAGAGCTCGTTTCTGCAGACCCCCCCATTGACTTCACCTGTTCTAAGAAAGGTAATCTCCAAAGCCATGTCACTCTGCATAAGGAGCTCAGAACCCAGGAGAGGCTGGAAACCCAGCACAGCCTCCTCTGAGAAGTGTGGGCACGGTTACGATGGTTTCAGAGGGCTGGCTGTCCTGCAGAGTGCCACATCAAGACAAGCAAAATCCCCTTGAAATCCATTTTTCAGAGCTGGATGGTTCTGGCTCAGCCTGAAGGGATGAATCAGACATCCCTGCTGGATCCTGGAGGCAGAAGGGAGAAATGCCTCAGGTAGTCCTTGTGCCAGTCAACCTAAACCTGTAACCATCGGCCAGAGAGATGTTTATTATGAGTGTCATCTTTACAGTTGCTCTGGTTTTACCCTTAGACAAATGTCCTGGGGCTTGCTGGTTCTCCCTGCAAGGTCTGTGAGGTTCACAGACTTTCACTTACAGATAAGAATCTATAATTTAGACAGTTCAGTCTGTGAGAAAACTAAGGTATCCAGAAAAAAAAACATTCAGTCTTTTATCAGCTTCCCCACGAGCAAAGAAGAGCATTTCCCTTGCAAACCCAGGAAAAGGACACCAATGGACTTCATCAGAAGCAGAGCTGAGACATCTCTAGGAACTCTTAGAGACAGACCATACAGTGGGTCCAGGACCCATTTCAGGAAGAAAAGAAAAGACTGGAAAGAAAAATAACTCCAGGTAGAAGAACTCAGATTAGAGAACACACTATCAGGTCACCTCCAGCTGCATTGGGATCTACCAAAGCTGTCCAGTTCTGGCAAGTAGTACATTGAGTAGACTACTTTGGGTTTATCTCCCCACCTGGAAGCTGTTAAACTATATAAATCAGAAGCTTAATTTAAGGCCAGAAATTCTCTCTTTTTTTCTGTAGACTCACTGGTTTCATACATCTCTTTTTGGGTTTCAATCCTCTGCTACAAAGCCACCCTTACCCTCCCACTGCCCCAAATGATCTCGTGGCACTCACACAGAGAATTCGCAGCCAAAACACATTACTTCACAATTTTCTGCATTAAGCTTCCCCTGTGCTCATCTCCCTGGACTCAGGCCATCCTCAATGTCCCCCAACAGCTTTGAGTCATATGCTCCCACCATCTGACCCCCTGGACTCCTCTCCTCCACTAGAGAAGCAGGTTAAGCCTGAAGCCAAGTGGAGTTGAACTCCAGCCCTTCCAAAGGGCTCACACTGCCCAGCAACAGATGGTGGAGTGCAACTTCTAACCAGCAGGAAAATGATGTTTTCCCCTCACCAACTGAAATATCAATAAAAAACTGACTCTATATTCCAAATTCAGTCTGAAAGCCGATTCCATTTCTCAGTTCAGAGCTTCAGCCTTTATAATGCCACCGAGCAACTGAAGTCTAAGTAATACCACTCAGTTTCTCTTTTGGTGTCTGAGAAGGATTAGTGAGGACCATGCCAGGTGACTTCACAGCGTGTCCAAAATTCCTGCTTAGGGAAGGAAGTGTTACTGCTTGTTCTCTTCATAGCAGTAATAATGAAATCCCTGTTGCAATAGGAGGAATAAAAACTTTTACTAGTAATGCAAAGAACTAAGTTTTCCGTAAGGAAATATAATCTATTATAAGAATATTTTCATGGAGGTTAATCTGAAAGTTTTTACTTCTAGTCATGATCATTCCTACATTTTCAGAAAATGATAGAGTGGCTTGGATTGGAAAGAACCTTAAAGATCATCTTATTCCAACTCCTTTCCGTGGGCAGGAATGCCACTCACTAGACCAGGTTGCTCCAAGCCCCAACCAGCATGGACTTGAACACTTCCAGAGGTGGGGCATCAACAGCTTCTCTAGGCAACCTGCACCAGGGCCTCCCCACCCTCACAGTAAAGCATTTCTTCCTAACATCTAATCTAAATATTCCCTCTTTTAGTGTAAAACTCTTCCCCCTTGCCCTATCACTATCTGGCTGTGCAAAAAGTCACTATCACTCCTTTTTTCCAAGCCCTTTGGACCACACTCATCCTACACTCAGCGACAGGCAGCTACCATCCAACCCAGCAGCTCATCATCGCTGCTTTCACAGCATGTTATAAAAAATTAAATAATGTGCACACCTCTGGAACTGAAATGTGGTGGTAGGAACTGGTTTTGTGTGGGACCAGTGTTTTTCAGGGCTGGTCTTCAGTCAGCACTCACAATCCTTCCTTTATTCCGGCCACTTCCAGAGCAGTTTTGGGATCCTTGGTACTATGTTTGTTACACATTTAAAAATAACTTCTGCTCTCTGAAGTAGGAGCCAGAAGCTACTGTAACTTAGCAACATGACCAAGTACCAACAGTGCAAAAGAACCCCCTGAGACCCACCTGCTCCCTTGTTGCTCTCATTTATTTGCCAAAAGTTTGTTATTTACTGATAAGCAAAGCAAACAAAGTATTACCCTGACACATATGTTCCACATTTACCCACCAAATTTATTGTTGACAAAGAAGTTCATAAGCAAACAAGAAATTAATAAAGCCCTGTATACACAAGTGAAAGCTGATAAGATCAGTAATATCGTCTGTCAGGCAAGTTAATACAACCAACTTGCTAACTGCATGAGAAATACTGAGGTACAAGAAAGCCATTTGCTTTGAAGGAACTTAATTTCCTACAATCAAATTTGAGTATGGCTCTACCAGTCTAAAGATTTCCTTTTTATGTGGTAACTATCAAAACACATGACCTGTTTTCTTCTGATCATTTGATCTGCAAAAATATAATGTAAGATGGCTTATTCAGGGTTACATCCAAAGTCCAGAAGAAATCAATGATAACTATGAGAAAAAGACAGAGCTTTTTGCACACCAAATCTTTTTCTTGTACATTAATTAGTAATTATGGCTCAGATTTTTTTCAAGTGAGCTATTTCTCCTGCTGACTCTTGCATTTTAGGCTATGGGAAACTGCATCTTCATTCTCAGGGGCAACATTGTTGAAAAATATGAACCCAGAGATAGAATTCTTAAATGAGGCGCTTTTTTTCTGATTTCTAAATACGAAATATGGTAAGCTTAAATTAAAAAAAAAATAAATAACATACAGACAATAAAGCACAGAATTGGAAGTTGAGATTTTAGGTCCTTACATTATTCCTTTTCTTTCTTTTTTTCTTTAAACTTCCCCTTAAAAAATGCCAATCTTGTACACAATTCCACCTACCAACCAAGAGGCCATGGAAGGCTGAAAAAGCAATCAAAGCTTTGGTAAGTGATAAATTGTCTTTTGCACTGGCAATTAGGTTGGAGACAGCACTGACTTATTTCTCAAAAGACCACAAAAAATGACCATTAAATGGCTTCTATAGAAAAGGTTTCTGCTGAGGAAGTGGAAGGCTCTTCCACCTTGTGCTGCCTCTAACAAATCTACCCCCTCCATGTGCCACGGTCGTGCATGATGCTGGTTATGGTCCTAGCACACATTTTTCAGAGCATTTCATCTAAAGGCTGACCCTCAGAGCTGCCCTGTTTGGATGGCATCAGCACAGCAAAAGGCCTGGGAGCCAGAGCTGCAGACCCCACCTGCATGTGGGACCCTCAGCTGGCACAGACCTAATGGTTTTGGCTGCCAGCCTGCCCTTCTTGCTCTGAATATCCCAAATCAGGGGAGAGATGAATTTGAGCAGCCCAAAGGCTACCTAGATCAGTGCACAACCTTGGGAGCAGACACCACCCCTTTCCCATTTGGGTCTTGGGCTCAGGAATACTGAAGAATCTGTCTTAGGCCTGGAAATAAAATCAATCTTGCATGAGCTTGGTGATGTCACCTTTCAGAAACATTTTGCTTCGTTGGGTAACAAACAGTAACTCTACATGAGGTTTTTCTGGTCTCACAGGATCTCAGTGAAGTCTGTGGCATATTTAGTCTCCTCCTGAAGCAAAACACGATGGGCAGTGCTGGGTCTGTGCACTGTCTGTCACAGCACAGGACCAGACACCTTTTAAGACCAGCTCCTGCACAATGAACACTGCAAGGTACGACAGGTTCCTTTATCTCCAGCCTAACAGGTGTCTTTATCTGGGCTGAGCTGACACCAGTCTCCAGGCAGGCATTTAGAAACACCGCACCATTATCTTTCAGTCATGAGCAAGTCCAGCTGCTTCTGAAAGAGAGAAGAAAGAGGAAGCAGCAGCATCCGCGGCTCACCCTTCTCCCTGGGAGAGGCCCTCTGGTGCCCCTGATCCATTTGTGTTCCTTCCACTTGCTCTCAGCCATTTCACTCAGGTTTCCTTGCTGCTGAGCTGATGGCCTTACTGGAAAACTGGAGAATATGTGGAAATGAGCTGCAGCCCTATGAGGAACTCTGCATGGGCAGCACCTTCCTTGTCCTCCTGACATTCTCCAGTAACAACACCCCTGGCTGGCCACTAAACACAGCAATCTCCATACCCTTCAGGGAGAGGTAGTGCTACAGCAGCCAAATTCCCAGCAAAACATCTTTCCTCAGGCTTTTCCATGCATGGCCTCATCTTCTTTCAGTGTTTAAGTTGCTCTCTCTGAGAAGCAAGCAGCAACCCTTGTTGAGTTGAGTGGCCAGACTGAGGGAGGCTCTGAAACTATCCTGCCTCTCTGAGCCATTGTTATCCTCCCTTCAAAACATCCCCCCTGGGCACCACAGGAGTGCTCATATAAATGCTATGCAGCCAAAGGTTAGTCATTTAACCTCCCAAAAGAGGTTAAACACCTCCACTTTAAAAACCAAACCCAGCTCAAGGTGTTAAATGACCAGCCTGTGGCTGCACAGCAAAGGTGAATACCAGACGTGTCTTCTACCAGCAGCCTATTAACAGGAAAACTGGTCTTTTAATTATTAAAACATGTAAATATACATTGTGGTTCCACTGGTTCATAACCAGAAAACACAACTTACCCACTTCTATGACCAATCATTAATTTAAATTCCCTGTGCACACAGAAATACAGTTTCATAGACGGATTATGTTGCAGTTTTCATGTTCTAGTTCTTCTTTTCTTTACCCCTTCTGAATAGGACACCTTAATAACATTCAGAATAAAGGACCTTAAACCTCCAGCAGAGAAGACATCTTTATCTTACCTTAATTTGTACTGCTTGTATCAGAATGACATTTTTAAGATTAAGATGAAGAGATATAAATGTAATCTCTCAGGAGTTAAACCAAGCTACCTGTGGGCCTGATGTTCTTATGGTTTGCCTGAGGAAAAAAAATCTTTCATCCTTATCTATGTATTTCTTTGCTAATTAAAATGCATGGACTGCTTTAAACACTGTTTACCCAAGGGGCCTTCAGCAGTGTTCTTTCACCATTAAAAAAAAAAAAAATTAAAAAAGAACATACAAGCAATGGAAGGTTTTAAAGATGCCACATACAAAAGCCACTCATTAATATTCCTGAAGAGGGCTATTATCAAAGCAGGATATTAACACTACAGGTCTAGCTATACAAAACAATTGCCAATCTAAACACATGGCAACAAGTGAAATCAGAAGCAGTTGGAGATAGACACGGAGAATGTTCTCAGATCTCGTCGGCTGTTGCAGAGAGCTGAGCAATTCAATGTCACCATTTGCATTTTTCCCTGGGTATTCCCAACACGATGCAGAAAACCCTGCA
The DNA here is from genome assembly GCF_017639235.1 of Corvus kubaryi. Lineage (NCBI taxonomy): Eukaryota > Metazoa > Chordata > Aves > Passeriformes > Corvidae > Corvus > Corvus kubaryi. Next base: position 2,834,865 of record NW_024582079.1, on the reverse strand, counting down.
GCAGCGAGAGAAAATTATTCAGAGCAAATTGGGTAGGTTTGCAGTGCTGCTAGCAATGATTCTGTTATATTCCAAATTCAATTAGAAAGAGAGGCAGCTAAAACAGCAGCACCTTGCTGATGAGGCAAATCTTTCCCAGGCTGAAGGATAAAGCAGTATTTCCAAAGTCTGTTCATGCAAGAGATCTTACAAAACCTCATGACAACAAACCCAGGTACCACAAGGCCTCCTAATACCCTTTGCTTCTGCTTGCCTCAAATCAGCCCAGAAACATTAATTATGGGGGACCTGCAATTACAAACAAATGAGTGATCAGATGCCTGTGATTTTCTGCTTATCAGCCAGCCTGCCTTCATGGTATTTCAAGATAATGCATTTCAGTCAGTGTTTGCAATAGATTAGGGCCACGCATGTGGTCAGTTCATCGGTACAGCAACAAGCAGGAAATTATGAGGCACAGGAGCTCAAATGCTTGGAATATCAGCAGCTCTGAAAAAAAGTGAGTGCCATGAAAAAGCCATCTTTTGCCCTTGATTATTCTTACTTTCACTCCTGTACCCATTTTACTGATGGGCAGGTTGAGATGACAACAGGTTACTGAATCAAGGCTACCCAGTGTTCCAGAACAGAGGCAGAGACTGGAAAGCTGCACTCCTGCTATTTTCTCCCGGACTTTTCCCTATAAACAGAAACACTCCCACTTCTTTTAGCAGACAGCATTTTTGGCAGACCTGCTTTGCAGTTGACCAATTAGGAACTCTTCCATGGTAAACCACCTTCAGAGATGGCTAAGACTGAAAATAAAATTCTGGCCAATTTTTGAAGGGTCTATATTTCAGTGAGAAGAAGGGAGCACAATCATTTCTGAAATAACTTCTTAAGATGAGATTCCTCTGGGATAAATACCCACTGCATGTGTGGCTCTAAAATTAGTGATATCATCCACATTAAGATAAATCATCCTTATTACATTGTAGTGCCCTTATGCCTAGAATTCACACATCCTCTAGGAAAAGAGGGTGGTCAAGCAGTGACCAGGCTCCCCAGGGAATGGTCACAGCCCCAAGGCTGCCAGAGCTCCAGGAGCATTTGGACAATGCTCTCAGGCACAGGGTGGGATTTGTTGGGGTGTCTGTGCAGGGTCAGGAGTTGGGCTCAATGATCCTTGTGGGTCCCTTCCAACTCAGGATATTCTGTCATTCTCAGACACTGAACAAATCCAGCTCAGAAAGGCAAGTCTTGCCCCCAGACCTTCTGTTCAAGGCTGCTACACAAACTGAGGGAATATGTCCATATTTTAGCACCCCACTTCTGTCTTGTGTCATGTTCTCCTCTGCAAGGAAAGCAACCTTGGACCACCTTGGGGTCCTGAAAACCTGAGAGGAAACCATCCAGTAGCTGGAACCTTCTGCCTAGCCATGGGGAGCATGAAAAGACTAGAGTCAAAATCGTCCTGTGTGCAAGTAAGGGGAGAGCAGAGATTTGATAGGACCTGACTTTCAAAAACTGGAATCCATTTTAGCAGCTAGAATTAACTGACAGCACAAATGCAACCACTTCAGCTCTTTACCAAGTGACTGGTGCATACAAATCAAGGATGCTCAGTGTCTAAATGCTAATGTCTTCATAGACTATGCAAGCATAAATTTGCACCCACAACAAGGGGAAGCCACTTCCTTTAAACCTTAACAAACGTGACTGAGAGAAAAGAAAATGAGAAAGGTAACATGAATATTTCAGGGTGTGCATCCTGAAAGCTTTGGTGCAGCTGCACAGCTCCAATTAAATTCAATAGGAGACTCACATCCAAAACCTTGAGACCACTGCTCATTAATATGGGCAGAGCCTTCATGGCCTCCTGAGCATGGTCACACGTGTGTGTGTCCATAGTCACAAAGAGCTTACATTAAAAAGCATTGCAGGTGCTGGAAGATCATCTTTCTTTTTTAGATGACGAGTTGGAGTCTACTAATGACTGTTGATTTGCAAATTTCCAATTATAAAGGACCATTTAGACAAAACTGTCTCTAGCAGGAATCACATAAACTGCCATATTCCCCTCAGACGTGATAAGTGACAATTTTTTGTCTCAATATTTTTGCTCTGAAGATGTTTTCTCTTTCCATAATTTTCAGTAATTTGTGTTATTTCGTGACATGTCTGTGGCATCATATCTACATATCATTACTTCAAGTTGTCATGTCACATTCCACAAGACTGCTGCTGCCATGTCAAATCATCACAGAGCAGAGCACTTGCTTTTCTTTATCATTAAGGGCAGCTGCTACTCTGTACAAATTGAAACATCAATATACTGCAGAAAGGTTCCAGGCTGCTGGAAACAGTTGCTCCTGAAGTTAGTGCACCAAATGCTTATCTTTTTTTTTTTTTTCTTGTTCAAAGTGTTAACCTGTATCACTTCAACACAAACAGGAGGCATTTTGTTCAAAGAAACAAAATGAAAGGGGTTCAAATATCCAGAGTCTGGATTTGAATGCCTAAACAGACAAAAAAAATGTGAGAGAAGGTCATATTTTTAGATACCTTTTGTACCTAACAGTGCATGCAGAGATCACAGAAATATCAATTGTAGTCATAGAGGAAGCCTTTGACATATCTGGAAATTTAAGCTTGCATCATTTGCATCCCACTGCAGTGTTTTAACCATAAACCATTCATCCTGGCACAGCTACGAGTTAGATGAAGATAAAAGAGGAAAAGAGAGAAGTCAGTAAGATTACGCACACCAGAGTAATTGTTTATATTTCAATTTTTCCCTGTCAATTGCTCAAGTGGAGTTGAATAAAATAGGATTCAGAAAATAAATCTCTTCTTAGATATCATCAAAAGGGTCATAAATTCCAATTCCCTTAGAAATCTCAGTCTTGGGGCCTTAATTCAGGTCTAGGAGAACTGCAATCACCAAACACTGTAGATTAGCCCCAGTTCAACTTTTGAGTGAATAAAGATGTCAGAAGAGATCAAATACATTATGTTATGCTGTAGAGGCAAGACAATGGTTGAGCCACTGTGCAAAATCATCAGTGCAGGGACCTCGCGAGTACAAGTCCCATTTAACAAGGACATGCTCCAGTGTGCACACAACTTCTCCTGGAGTGTTACAGGCTGCAGAGCGACTGCAGGATGGAGGAAAAGCTGTAATTCCCTCCATCAACATCCCCTTCAAAAGCCAAGCAATAGCAGCATCCATGACTGGAAGACAAGTTTTACAAATGCTGCAGACAGAAGAAAAATGAGAGAAAAGAATGAAGTTGCATTTGTTTGCAGGAGCAAACAGGCTAGGAGGGCATAGCTTAAATTTACGTTTGCTCTCTTACTTTTCCATGCCAAAGATATGCAAAGAATAGAGGATGGGGAAAAGCAAGTTTACGGCCACAGTCTCCTTCCAACAGCTTCTCAAAGAAGTCAAATTTAGTTTTACATTGAGTGCTCTGGAGTACTTGGATCACAAGTTCACAAGGGCATGGAAGTAGTTTGCATATAAAATAAACAAGCAAATAAAGCAGAGGGAAACTCATGAAAAGAGAAATTTGGGAAAGCAAAAACAAAGGCAGAGTGATCAGAGGGTAGAAAAGTGTCTTTGACAAGCAGCTTCACCTCTCCCTTTCTCTTCTCCCCTTCCAAGTCCAAAATATGGACCAAACATCATCAAAGTAACAGACACTAATCTGTCATAAAACATTCCTTTTGATTACTGGCAGGGAAAAGAAGGGACCTGCAGCTTTCCTCTGCAGACAGGATTCAAACCCAGCCCTCTGAAGGAGCAGCGACACAGAGCAGTCTTTGCTCCCCATCAGGGGTCCCTGGGTAGCAGCTCTCCTCTGCCCAGGGGCTGGGACATCCCAGTGACACCCAGTGTGGGAGCAGCCATTCTCAAATGGGACACATGCCAACCTGTCTGACCCCAAAAGCTACGGGGAAATAGCTTAGGAAAATTACCAGGAATTTCCTCCACTAGCAAAGAAATTCAAAAGCTACACAGTCTGGGGAGCAAGACAACCCTGCTTCAGCTTTTTTTATTATTGGATTAGGAAAACACTGATTAAAAGTCAGTCTTACATGACAGTTTAAGGTAACCTTCTCTTGCACTCTCTTTCTCAGCAGACAGCAACACTTCCTTTGAAGATAACCATTCATGCATAAAATCACTAATAGAGACCATCTATCTGACAAATGTCTATTCCTTAATAATTTATATCACTTGATCTATTTTCAAAGGTTAGTCTTACATTTAAAATTACAGTTCTGAATAGGTCAGCCTGTTACTTAAAGATAAATTACTCCACCTCTCCATGTTACAGTGTTGTGTTTTGATAATGACAGGCTTTTTATTCCCATGCTTTCCTCTTCCTTCTCAGAATCAGCATAGCAAAGTAGCAGCACAACCCACCTTGCCCTCACTTCCCTGTAGCCCCATTTTGATTCTTTTTGACTAAGGCAGTCTGGACATCAACTCACAATCCTTTACCTGCTTTTAGCAAAGACTTAGGAAAGACTCAGCACTCCAGGATGAAAAGATGGATCAATGATGCGTGATAGGACTAAGCTCAGTCCTGCTGTGTGTGAGCTAAAATGCTGTATAGCCAATGCTATTACCTAGTAATTAAAGGATAATTTCTGCTCTCCTCTAGATAGATAAAGAAAAAAAATGACAACGTTTAAAGAGGAAATGCCAGTGTAATGTTCATGCATTTAACAACTACCCAGAAGATATGCATTGTAAATATACTTGTAACAGAGAAGTTCCTACTGTTTTATATAAGGAAGGATTTTGTGCCGGTAATTTCATACCATTGAGCAGTCTGGAAAGTTACTGGACCACAGACAACTTACTTTTTTCTTTTTTGAACACATGGTATTGATATTTTTCTATGATTGTGAAGAACTGTCAGGTTATAACAGTTTGTCACATACCTTCTTACAAATACGTTTCTGAACTACTGAGGGTGAAAAGCTCTTCTTGGGCAACCCAGACATCTGCACACCAGATTAGTGCACCCATCTGTTAGCTCAGCAGTAGCAGGAGGGAAGGAAAAAGCAATATTTGGAGTCTGTGGACATTGTGTGTTAGCTGCAGGAGTGGAGGTCTCCAGGAACAGCGTCCAGCAGCAGGAGTGCCAGGAGAGCAGTGACATCCCTCCAGCACAGAGCTGCACTCAAGTCTGATGTGGTCTGAGACAGGACAGAGTCCCACCCTGCACAGACACCATCTGGACAGGGAAATTGAGATGGAAAGCAATTGTCCCAGGGAACTGCTGGGTCTTGTGCAGCAGTACTGTGCGATTTCTCCAAGTTATGCTCCTGATGCAATAGCTCAAGTGGGGTAACTGGCCTTTTTTTTGCAGATAAAAATGAAATGAGAATCTGCATGACCCTTGAAAACAGACTCAGAGGTCCACTCTGTCTCCCGTGAAGCCAATGCAGTTAATGGAATTGTCCCTATTGTTCCTGGGCCCTGCACCACATTCTCTCTGGAGTTAACCAGGACAAGTTTAGAAATAATACATCCATTTCAAATGTGATTTCCTGAGGCCCCTTCCGAGGTAAATTCATGTATACAATACATGTTTATGAAGAGCAAGAAGTCAGGAACTCCAACACAGATACTATACAAACAAGCATCAGATTCCAGACACAAATGCCAGCAGTTACCCAGAGGCAAATTATTCACAAAATTTTGTGATAAACAAATCAGTGATACATAAAGAGACCAACCAACCCCAGCTACAAAGATTCTGAATCCTTTTTGCAGACACCAGCCAGGAGAGAAGAACCCAGCCCAGCATATGAACAGGGTCTCAGGACAGAGGAGCTTTTGTCAGTGTCGCCCATTTAATGCACAAAATGCAGTGAAGGACTTCTAGAAAATTTTGACACCGCTGTGTGTATTAACAGGGCAACTCCTCTAATGCTCAGACAGTCTGTCCTTTACCTATCCAGGGTGTAAGGACTGACTTTCCTGAGGGATTTGTCTCCTATGTGACTCCTCCTCTGCATCTCCTCACCCTGCAGCCCCCACTTGGAGCGTTGCATTACTGTGGGTGTACCCAGCATCCCAGGAACAAAGAGCTTCCCACTTTACAGAGAGCAAACACAGTTAAGGCAGAACTACAGATCTGTTATTTCAGACCCTGGGCGATAAATGATTCACAAAGAAACAAAGCAGGCTTCAGATGGCCCTAGGGAGACTACCAGAGGTAGAGTAAGAGAAAGAATGGATGAAATGCATATTCTGTATTTGTTTTTAGCCAACTCTGTATGAAAGGCTGCAAACTTGGTATATACCATTGCCAGCTCCTCCACGTATCAGCAGAGCCTCTGTTTATTGCAGGGGGATCTACCCCAGTGTAGGGTTCAGGAGAGGCAAGAGTGGTGTAGGAAGCTGCAGCCCACAGGGCAGGACTGCACCAGTGCAAAAGATGCTTTCACTCCACTGACAAGTATGAATTGTCATATTCAGTCCACCCATTATTATTTCCTTGTAGATCGTTGTGACATCTAATTCTTACAGGGCTTGTAAAGCATGAAAAACCCTATATCTTCACCACAATCTAAAACATTTAATAAGTTTTAAATTATATGGGTTACCCCACATCACCTTCCCCAGCAAGAAACTAATTCAGACTGCCTTAAGTACAGCCTTTTTAGCAAATTGTGGCCAATTAATCCACCTTTCTTACTTAAGAGTGTAGTCCTGTTCTTGGCATGGAAGGATATAGTAGCTACAGTTAAAAAAACGTCAACAACAATGAACCCATACAAACAAAATAATCCCACCCCAAAACCCATTGCATTATACAGCAAGCAACATGTCTATACATCTGTACAAATAAGGGAGTCCTGACTCCAGCCCATACTCTAGCTTCTCTTAGCTAATCTATTTTAGCAAGAGCTGGACAAGACAAAGCCTGATGCCTGCAATCCTCCCAGTCCAGGTGGAGTCTCATTTTTCAGCCAGCAATCCCCTATTTCCTGTATCTAGAGCCTATTCTGATTCTCCCAGCTTGAGGCCCCACTGGCCTTTCCTGTGCCATGACCCTCGCTGTGTGACTATCTACATTTGCTCACTTCTTCTGTGATCATCCAGAGGCCACACTGCAGGATCTTTGTTGCTCTAACATGCACCAAAATCCCATCAGTTCCAGTGCTGTGGCTGGCAGGGCAGGCTCTCATTCCTTAGTCACCCTCTCAAATGCCAAGGCACTGAGTTGCCAGCACTGTCTGATTGCACCCAGAGCCAATTACATCAGCCTTCTGCCAACCTGGGGCTTATCTGCTCCCAGGAATTAATTCCTGTTTTGCTGCAATGCACAACCAAAGTTTTAAGTTCCCTGGCCAATTTATTACAATTGGTCTTTCTGCAGTGCATTTGGTCTTCTTTATAATTATCCCACAGAGGCTGTGGTTCTGAGAATTGCTCCGTGCACTCCTCTGCTTCCCCAGTTCCCACACTATGATGGAGAGGCAAATACCTACTTTTCCACCCCCATTCCCTCTTGTACATGTAAATCAAGCAAATTGAAGCAGCGCTCAGTGCTTGGTAGCATGGCACTGAGGGTGGGAGATGAGCTGACAGGCTGGCAAACACGCAGCTCAGTGCCTTCACTTTGGGAAGTTTATTCACAATAGATTTCCTTTGAGCAAATCACCTTGAGTTGGTTTGTCTGTTCATTTTCTGTTCATCATCTCAGGTAACAGAGCAGCCCAGTGCTGTTCTGAGGGACTGGTGAGAAAACAACTACACGAGGTGCTTTCCCACAGAGCTTTCCTGAATGCCCCCCCATGGGTAATCCTCTCCAAGGGAGATGGGAACCCATCTGGAGGATGGCCTGACATCACCATCAGAGGAAGAAATTCACTGAGCTCTTCCTTTCACATCTTTTAGCATCTAGATTTACTTGCTATGAAAAGTGGTGGGAACAGTGTTAGGGCATCAGTCCTGCTGGGAGACATGTAGAAAGAAGGAATTTGTAGTGTTTAAAGAAAGGAAAAGACTTCAAGGGATGTCTCTTGAGGCTGACAGTTGGGGTAGGCTGCCTCAGGGCTGCGAGTTAAGGATTTGTGAGAACCAAGCTCCCATTAGTTCCCAGGTTAGCAATCCCTTTTTCTTTCTCTGCAGAAGACAAAAGAGCAGATGGATTCTGAGGTGGTCCTTGGCAGGACCTCCCTGGTAGACAGCAAGGCCAGCTGCCCTGAAGACAGGACTGAGAAATCTACTTTCCCTGAAGTTTCACCAAAAGATGATGGGCTGAACCATGCAAAGTCCTGATGCTGACCCAATTTTACCAAGAACAAAATTTCATTGCCTCTGGTACAGAAGTTTTATTTGCCTACATTACTTAAGTCAAGATTTATAAAGTATCCAAAATTCTCTGAGGGACTGCCAAGCATTACATTTATTTATGCATAAATTACACGTGTGCAGGGTATTTTGGCCGTACCTATTCCCCTTCCTGATCCTTTTCTCAACCTGAGAACAAACCTCTTAGTTTCTAGCCTCCCCAAGGTGTTATGTGGCAAGCTCACCAAGAGTGAGAGTTATTTACCCTGTGGCATTTGAAGTCGCAGACCTAACTCTGTGAAGTCCATAGTAACCCTAAGCATTTTCACAGAGAACCCTATGGCCATGGCAGGCAGGTGTTCCTCAAAGCCCTCAAACAATTACCAGTGAGCCATGCCTGTTGCTTTTACTTCCTGGACCATTTCATTTCATGGCTGCACATCACATACGAGTTCCTGGGGAAAGGACCATGCTCACATTTGGGACCTGTTTGTTTCTCTGAGGATGTTTTGATGAAACTGTGTCAGCCATCCCACATTCAACTGGCCCCCTTTCCACAGGTGACCAGTCATCCAAAACACTAGAGAGATTTTGAGCCTCCTTGATCTAAGGGAAGTGGATGGAAAAAGGCAAATGTCACATTTGTGTCACTGACTGAAGCTCTGCTGCCAGGATACATTATTCAGTACCTAACAGACCTCCTGATATAACCCTGAGCTGAACTCTCCTCAAAAGATCAGCCATCCACGACCTCCCCACAGCAGGGGGAAAGATTTGCTGCCACAAGCCTGGGGTCAGAGAGAGGAATATCCACCCCTGCATGCCCACAGAGCCCATGGAAACGCTTTATATGACAGGCAACACGTCCACTTCTTTTCTTCATGGAGAATTCTCTGCTGTGATCCTGTATCTGTATCTATATAGATAAGGGAGTCCTGACTCCAGGCACTGAAGATAAGCTGGCCTCCTACTCTGCTTGGTAGTCTATGCCAATGAACAATATTAAAACATACTGGTTCTTTTCTCCCAAACATATTATTACTGCTAAAAATATTTAATGCTAACAAGGAGAGAGCAGAAGCAGCTCTATCAGCTCACGCCTTCAATCCTGGTCCTACTTCACATCCTCAGAGTCGGAGAGAGCAGTAGCAGGGCAGTAGCTGTTCCCTGAGCAGCCCTTCCCTGTGCTCTGAATCTGCAGGTACAGATAGAGCAGGACACGACCATCTCCTGTCACATGCACAGCCTCACCTCCCATCAGACAGAGGGAAAAGATACTGGCAGGTTCTGATCAGGTTCTGCCCTCCTTGTTCCTCTTAACTGGCTCTCTGCTAGAATCCGTTTTGGGGGTAATGGAAAGGAAAATTGAGTTAGACCTTTTTAAAGGGTTTGCTAATGAATTTATTCATGAAAGACTGCAAGGCCTGAGTTTTTCATCAAACACCACCACAGGCTTAGTTAACCAATACTCACCTACGACTTCTACTAGAAAAGCCAAGAGGCTGCTTTGCTATTGCTTCAGTACGTTTTTACATGTCTTAGCCAAGTACTGCCCCTGGAGAGCATCAGACCATCTCCCCCAGTAATGAGGTCAGCACCACAGAAGACCCTGGCACAGCTCACGTAAATTCTAGACTTCTCATGCTTCAAGATGTCTCCTTCGCAACTGCAAGACACCCCATGCCAAAAAGCTAAAGCTCTCCATTCCATTCTCTCATAGTTTTCAAGAGTGTCTAGAGATACAGAAATATCCACTGCTGTTTGTTCTTTTTGAAGTTTAAATTAAAAACTGTTTTAGCCAGCCAGTCTGTATTGGGCATAAGAAATACATTTCAAATATATACCAGAACAAAGACTGGTAACTGTGGGGCTGGCAGGCCACACAATCTGCTATAGAGAACTTTGGGGACTGCAAACTCAACCGCTGTGTCGCAGTGAGGCCAAAAGGCAAAAGCCAGGTCATAAAGGCACAGAAAACTGTACGACAAGCATGCTGCCTCTGAGATCAGAGCCAGCAGAACTTTTACTTTTAAAATCTCTCATAGTGTTACAGCTGGAGCTCCCAGCACAAAAAAAAATGGTATTACCAGATCCTCAGGCCAAGCCCTTCTGGGTGTGCTCCAGCCACAAAATGCTGGAGAGGGAAATTTTATGTTTGGTTATTTGTGTGTTACATCTGTCCCAATCCAAAGACAAGGTGCTGGCCGGGCACAGCCCAGAGATGCTTCTGTTCCCAGCTAGACAGCCCAGCTCACACCCTAAGGCCACCCTCATAAAGCACACTAGTTGAGCAATAAAATTGTAAAACTGTGATGGGGTGACCCTGGCTGGACACTTGGTGCCCACCAAAGCCACTTGATCCCTCCCTTCCTCAGCTGGACAGGGGAGGGAAAATACAATGAAAAGCTCAAGCCTTTCTCCTACTCCTCTCTCCCAGCTGCAGCTGTGCAGGTTTTTTCCCCCTCTTCTTCAAAACACAGAGCCAGTCCCAGTCTTCTAAGTTACCTTTGCTGCCATAGGACTCATCCACCGTGAGATCAGAACAGGGCGTGTGACACACGCAGGTGATTAATAATAGCAGTAATTAAGAAGGTGGCTGATTTTCACATGTAGAGTCCTGGCTGTTCCCCTCTGGACCTCAGCTTCTACAATCAGGTAACTCTCCTGACAGTCCCTGCAGCAGTGATTTATCTTTCTATCAGTGAATGCATTGGATGTCTCACTTCTCACTGCCTGAGGATTGCAGCCCTCCATCCTAATCAAGAACTTTCAGGGCAGATAAGGTGCTCAGGCTTAATGTCTGAAACTCCTGAGTTGTTGGGGAAAAGGTTTGGTGCAGGGAGTAGAAACATCAGGACAGACTGAAATGAGATGGACTTTCACAAACCTTTTGTTTAGGAGATTGACAGAATATTCTAAATAATTACAGTTTTGGTCAACCCAAGCCATTACCTTTAGCAGAATTTTTTATTATCTTCTTTGGCTGTTATTGAACACTTCTTGTTCTATCTTTTAAGTTGAAAGAGAATACTTCAAATTTATCCAAGATTTACGTTAATCTTGTTAGAAACAAAGTAAATTTCAGAAACTTGTTGAAACCAACAGTGAAGTCACAGAGTAGTCCAGAGTGGTTGCAATGTCCAGAGGAATGGGGCAAGCAGCAGGGAATGGCAGGAGGTCCAGGGAGGGTGGGTGGACAGTCTTTGGTGCTCAAGAGCCCTTCAGAGGGATTCTGCTGAGCTCTCCCCATGCCCTTTCTTCCAGAGACACATCCATGACCAATGGCAGAACCAAACCTGGAATGAGGTGATAGGCAATGAGCTGATGCCTCAAAGCCATCCAAGACCAAAAAAGGCTGGACGGCCACAAGACCTCATGGCACATAGAACACAACCACAACACTGAGATGTGAAAGATGCAAAAAGACAAATCTGAAAGCTTTGGCAACTTTTCCTCCATCAGGCAAACAGATATTGGCATCTATGTCTGCTCAGGCTTTGCCTGGTGAATAATTAATGCATTTCCATGTGTTTTTATTCAAAACTGACTTTGAAGTTCCAATATTTCCTGATATTCTTAAGGATTAGAAGTGGATAATTGTGATTTTTTGTAATCAACAAAGAGTCTACATTAACAGAGACTTGGAAATTTAAAAAAAAAAATGTGAGAAAGAGTGAAAGGAAAAACAAAAGGCATCTCTAATAACCGTGGCAGGAATTAGACAGATATTTCCTTCACACTGAGCTGTCAGTAAGTAAAAACATATTGTGGCAGGCTGTAGTTTACCTATGCTTGCATGCAGGCATCGGAGGCTCGGTGGGACTAATTACAAAAATATGATTATAATGGATTAGTAATTCTGTCAATCAGACACATGCATATGGTAACAAAAGAGCAATGGGTAAAAATGCCACAGGACAGGAGGTTTTAATGCTGTGGGTTAGTACCAAAAGCATGTCTCACGGGAGAAAAAAGATTTGAGTTATGCTGGTGGAGAATTGCTGGGATTGTATATTAATAAGAAATCATGTGTCAGATCTATGGCTCAGAAGAGCATTAAAACCATCTGTAAAGCCATTTTTACCCCTTCTCTCTAAAAGTGGTTTTGACAGTCTTGGAAAGGGTGCAATTTCAAGCTGCACTAAAAGTTTGCAGGCAGAACTGGTAAACCTCAGCATCAGATGGGCCTGCTCAATCAAAAGAGACGGTGACATCTCAACCACCAAGGACATTTCAATCACCTTTGAAATCACATTCTAGAATCAAAGAACAAGAAAACCTGGGGAAAACATTGCAATTTAAAATTGGAGAAGAAGGAAGTGTCTTTGGATCTGTCTCCTTAATAGATATTCTTCCCTTTCCCCTTCACCCATGCCTGGTTTGCTATTCGGAACCCTGCAGGAGAGCTGGACCATGGTCAGGATGTCTCAGGGAAGGCAGCAAGGACCTGTTCCCTGCCTCCTTTTCTGTATAAAAGCACTGTGAAGTAATTTATTCTGTAAAACAATGTGATGTTTGTAAATAACTGCAGGCACTTCAAACTCCTCTCTGCTTTGCAGCTCTGCCAGTACGTGCCCCAGTGGCCTGGCCAACTCCTGGCATATTAACATGGGTTTTTCACAATTTTTGTTCCTTCTTCTCTCAGGGGGTCTGAGGCAGCTCCCGTGTTTCTGGGCCAGTCAGGAAGGCAGTTTTGCTCCAGAGGTAGCAGCCACCTCCTGGCTCAGCCTCCACACGCCAAGGGGAGCCAAGTGCAGCTGGGATCAGATCTGTCTGCAGCTCCCTGGGAGGCTTGGGAGCATTGTCATCTGGAAAATTAGGATGCTTCAGCTTCCCTGGCTTTCTCCTTTGTACTGGGGAGGGTGGGGATGGAGGGGGCTGGAAGACTAATGGGAACCAGCTGATATAAAACCAGCCAGTTAAAGTCCTTCTCCTGAGGTGGTTGCCTCAGGTACTGGCACCAAAGTTGAAGGATGAAGAGTTTGTACAAAAACATTGACCATAGAGCAGGACTGTGACAAGATATTGGAAACAGATCAAGTGAAGAGAAAAATACTTGAATATTCTTGGTCTTTCCTTTGACCTGCCACTTCGCAGGTGCTTCAGGAGACACCGTACCACTGGCTGAGGGGACAGAAAAGGAAAACACAAGCCCTAAATGGAAACACAGAGGGTGACTCAGAACAGTTTTGCACTGTCTTGTGATATCACCTTGTTTTTCCTCAAGTAAAAGTGCTTTTTATTCATTGGAATTGCTCTGAAATTATTCCTAAAACTGGATTCAGGTATAGGGTATGAGCCTGCCGGTGGCACCTCTGCTAGGATGGAGAAGAAAGAAAGGAGCAAGCTGACACAAACAGTCAGCAGCTAGATACATAATAAAAAAGGTGCATATTCAAACAGAAGATCAGCTTAATTCTGAATATAATTTCTATCCTACAGCCTAACAGGTAGAGACACAGACTTTAGGTTGGTAAATGCACAATAAAAAAAGCCATCAAAATCGGTGTCCAGCCCACAAAGGTGTGCTCCTGGCCCCAACCTAAGCCATTGACCAGCAGAAGCATCATCAGGAAAAGAAAAAGATAACAAGAAGGCAATAAAAAGATAAATCGCATACAGATGGGAACAAAATCCATCTGCTTTAACTGGGACATCCCTCTCCCTTCAGCCAAGGGAGTGATTTGTAGAACATGATTGTAGCCCCTGGTTTGAACTACAAAATGATGCAGATGGCTCCCTGCAACAACCTCACCGAAAATGTATTTGGAAGCAAAGACTATGGAGAGAGAGGAGGAAGCAAGGCACAGTGAGATGAACCCTGAGCACAAGACCCCTTGCTGTGAACACTTTCTTTCACCACTTTATGCCACAAAAAGCCCATTGCTTCAGCAGCAGCAGACTGAGCATCAGCTCAGGTGCCTCCTTGTCATTTCCTTCCCAACTGGCACAAACAAATGAATTGTCAAAAGCAAGAATGTACAGAGCTTTAGGTTCTACAGATTTGAGCAGATTCTTGGGCCATCAGTTCCGATTTGTGCTTGTTTTCATGTACAAGTGAGTGAGCAGTAAGCACAGGTGGGCTGTCACTCTTGTAGAATAACTTCCTTCCACAAACAAGTTTCTCCCTGCTGAGCATTTTCGGAACCTGCTACTTACTATTTGTCCCTAAATGAGCAGTTGAGGGCCCCTACCTGACCTGTGCTGTGATTACAAGGGCTTTCCCCGAGCTTTGGTTTCAGATTAAGTAATTCACAAAATGGATTTTTTTCTGCAGAAGTGGAATGGCTGCTGCTGGAGGGGAAGAAAAAAAAATTAATTCAGCTCATTTTGGGAGATCGCTGTGGTTCAGAGGAAAAGCCAACAAAGGGACCATGTAAGCAAGGACAAGGCAAAACTTATTAAATATGATTGTTTGGTAAAATGCCATCATGCTGATAAGAGCACTTTGGATGACAGTGAATCCAGCTCGTGCATGGTGCCCTCAGTCCAGTATATTTTATGTCAGAGACAAACATTTAAAAATCCTTGCTAGTTTTTTGAAGTCATGGCAGGATATTTGTCCCTGTGGTTGCTCAACATGCATTTACACTGCCCTCAAGTCCCCACCTGCCAATAGCCCAGCATTGATTTGATTTCCAGGATCACAGGTTTCACTGCAAGTCACCCAAAGAGACCCAGTAAAGTCCTTTGGACTTGGAACCGCCTGTGTTGCGAGTGGGTGCACCTGCAGTAGCTGCCAAGGGATTGTTACATCCTCTGAACAAGTCCTTCCAAAGACAGCAGATTTACAGCTGATTTTAATAACCTGTGTGGTTTAAAGCCTTGTCATCTTTGTGCACCATGCAAACATGCTCGGGACTCTGGACCTAAAACAAGCAGAGAAAGCAATTTAGTCCTTGTGGGAGCTGATGAGGCAGATCCATGAAAGGAACAGGATCATTCTCCTGGCTAGGAATCCTCCTGTTTAGAAGGTGCAGGGACTTCTTAAATGGATAACAAAAGGCTGGTCTCTGATATTAGGGTCACTTTGATCAAGATGTGCCACCACAGGGTCTAAGTTTTAGACAGCAGTTTAAAACTACCAGTTTTCATGAGATTTTCAGAAAAGAGGATTCTCAACACTTCAACTTCCCTCTCTCCACTGGCAATATGCCTGTATGCACTTAGAATTGGACTATTTAGCCAAATCCAGTACTCTGAAATGATGGAGCAGTAGGATGTAAGTAGTTCAGATGTTGATAATATCACATATTTCATTGTCCTGCTGAAAAGATAAATTCAGCTTGCTCCTTGCACTGGTTTTCCCATGTGTCTAATGAGACTATTCTCATGTACTTGGTGGCAGACACAAGAGAGGTGATGGAAGGAGCCAATTTTGGGAAGGACATTGGAGATTAATCAGCAGGTGCTCTCCCCTCCATGTACATGTTCTCTGCTGAAAGGCACAAGCCCACTCAGAGCCCTGCTGCACAAAATCCCTGCAGGCTATTGGAAAATGCAAGCCAGAGGCCAGCTGATTAGAAAGGCATAACAGCAGAATTGATTTTGGGTCTACATGTTACATTTCAAGTGAGCAGAGTTCAAAACCCAGCTTTAAAGGGAAACCAGCTCAGACAGCAGGGAACAGACACGAGGCAGGAGTTGTGTAACAACGAACTCTGCTGTGGAGCTGGGGCTGGGCTCTGCCAGATGTGCTCAGAAACCACAGGCAAGCGCCTCAGCTATGGGCCAGCACCTCCATCAGGTCTGAAATCCAGGCTGGGAACAGGATGCTCCACACCACGGTTTAAATCAGGTAAGGTAACACTTGCCACCACTGCAGAATTTTCCCCTTTGAAGTCAATAAGGAATTCCCATCAACATTAAAGGATTCTTGAAAGAGTCCCAAAGCTGTTGTCTCGATTTTTGTTCACATTTGACTGTGTTAGAAAGGAACCTGGTAGCGACACTCACCATGAATCCAATTTACCAGGCACAAGGATAAAATTGTACCTGAGAGCAATGGTGTTTGTCCACTAAACACAGAACTTCTAAAGAGCTCCCCTATATCAAGAATGTTATTCATAACTACACTGGTTCAACTAATTCCATGTTTTTTAGGAAACAGCAGTCTTAACAGCTGATCTTGAATTTCTTAAAGCAAAATGGCAATAGCAAAAAATAAATATTCTAGTGCAGAGACAATGTAGGAAATAGTGCAAGAAAAAATCACTGGAAATCAATAACTAATCCCCAACCTCTCACTATGCTTTTTCTCTAAAACTATGTCACCATACTTTCACTATTTTCCTATATATCATATTTCTTTAGCTCAGCAAACTGGAGATTTTCTGATATTTCATTATCCCGTGAACACAGCCACTGCCAAATTAATAACAACAACACTGTTTCTCAAGGACAAATAAATGTATTTTGATGATGTCTGAAACGGAAGGGAGGAAATAACCTTTGGTCTGAGATAAAGAAAAGAAAGCAGCATCAAAGAAGGGGGCATAATTAGCATAGGAGTAAAGATGTTTATATGACGAAAGAAGTATTATTAAAGAAAGGGCTTTTCTTGAAGAAGTGTTTGTGTGCCCAAATCAGTGTTTTTCCTGTGCTATGCAGTCTGCTCAAACCTATCCCTTCCCCTAAAACCTCTCCCAGCATCATTCACTTTCTGAAGGCTGCCAGCATTTACCTCCCTGCCATGTTGCTCTCAGATTCCAGTGTTCCCCATTAAAAGGTAAGGTTTCCAATTGCTCAGTCACAAGATCCATTCTCCTGAGGCAGTATCTTTCTCTCTCCACCCATTTCCTGTGTAGCTAGTTCCTACAGAGCTTACAGGGACTCCTGGCTTCAAACGCCAACTCTGCCAAGGTCAGAGCCCTCCCACGCCCAGCAGCGCTGGATGCAGGTCCTTTTTCATCCCCTTCTCTCCCACTAGAAATAAGAAGCGGGGAAAACTCTTCTCTCTCATTTTTTAAAACAGTTTTGTTTAGCTAGAGCTCTGCTACCACCTTTCAAATGACGGCAACTGCTGGTAATTGAAGAAAAAAAAAAGTGGAGGAGTTTATGACTCCAGCTGAGAGCAAGAGCCCCTTATTTACAGGGCTACAGATTCTGCTATAGCCACACACCATGAGCAGCATTCCCCTCTTCCCTTTTCCCCAGGAAAATGGGACCACTCACAGACTAAAGGAGAACCCTTCATAAGATGCATGGCAGAGAATGCCTGCAGTTTGTCAAGGCAAAGTAAGAAAAATATTTTATTGGTATCATTTTATTTCCAGTTAAGTCCCATAAAATCAATCTCTGGGAAGTTCCAGTAGTTGTTGTCTGCATTTACAGGCTAATGCAGCGAGCGGGCATAGCTGGAAATAGACAGCTGTAAAAAGAGACAGCAGCAATGCAAATTGGACTGAACCAGAAAATTATGGCCTGAATAGCACAACTGTAAAAACAGCAGAGGCAGGGCGAGTAAAACTGAGCTATCCCTGCCTACACCGTGGTTTGTAAATACCTTGTGGGAGCAGGTGTAGTGGCAGGGCAGCACTGGAGAAGCAGCAGCAGCCTCTCCTCCAGGAAATTGTTACACATTTCTGTAACTTCGTTTGTATCCAAAGACAGCATAAGCCCCAAACTATACAGAAATGCTTATGTATGCAAAGCTCCAACAGCTTTGCAACCAACCTCTAAACTTAAATTTTTCTTGATGAATCCTGCTGCGTTTTTGAAGTCATGTACAGAAAAAAAAAAAACAAAAAGAAAATCAGGTCTTTTCAAGTCTCCAGGTACAATTTACTATGCATTCCACAAATTCACTCCTTCAGTTCAAATTGGACCTCAATCCTTTTGTTTTCTTCGTGGCTACAGAGCAGGATCCAAACACGCTGCAAGTTTCAATGTACCATCCCTGCTGAGTAGGCATCACTACAAAGTGTTGATAACTCAACCTTTCCCTTTAAGCATGAAACAGCGTTTTGAGTCAGGACCTGTGGGCTTTTTCTTAGTTTGGATCCCATTTTAGCTGCTGCCTAAAGCAGAATGCTTGGAGCATAAGTGAGAGGGCAAAAATCTAAGTCAGAGGTATTCTGCTAACTCTAATTTATATTTCAACTAACTAAAATCAAAACACAGGGAATTTGAAAGAAAAGCTGTGATTCTCAGGACAGCCCATGGCCCAAAAAGGAGATGTAGCAGGGAGGCTGTGCCTGCTGCTGCCGTGAGGCTGAGTGGGACCATAAGTGAGGCTGCACAAGAGACGAGAACGTTTGACCTTTGAAATAATTCCTTCCTTGTGGAAGCCAAAAGCTGACTTTATAGCCGCAAAAAGTGTTCTTCCAAATAGATAATGACCAATTTCAGGAGCAGAAATTGGAAATAGACACATAACTTACAGCAGGGATGGTTTGTGTGGGTCAGGAACAGAGAAAATTCACCCACAGAAAACGCTGCTGTTCTGCTTTCCTTTCTCTCCAGCCCTTTCCCATCCAAGAGGACTTGGAGGTTTGGTGCCCTGCTCCAAACATGCTCTGAGCTAAGCTCTGTCCTGATCCCACACCTCATCCCTCCCACACAACCAGCTGGCATCCCAGGAAGAAAGTTCTTGGCTTACATTTAAACACACCCCTTCAAACAGTGGAAGAGGTGAATCAGTACCACGTAATTCCTGGTTCTTAGGGAATCTCAGGATGCTCATCTTTCCTGCACAAGTCAACAGGCAGGTGTCACCAGCTTCAGATATCACCGTTCAGAGCTTGCTCCATGCACTTCTAGAGTTTTCTTCCGTCCCTTAAAGTCTTGCTTTTTGGCTCCTTGTTCCATTTGGCAGCTGCCTCTTTTTTAACTGGAAGAATATAATTTTCAAACTTTACCAAACAGCTCCATTTTTTATCCTCCTCCCAATTATACTGACCACCACTGGTTTTATTTATTTCTCTAATATCTCTACAGTACTGTAGCATGCAGAAATACAAACCTAACTTCAGCTCTTTCCACAGTACCACATTAATCTCCCTTAAAACTCATTTCACCATCCAAATAGATTATTTTTAAAAAATCAGTTAAAGGAACAATTCTGAGATTTTATTTAATATTGGAAACATCATTTCATGGCTTGTTTTTTTAATGGTAAGAGTTTTTTACTAGCATCTGGCAGAGGAGGATACAGCAGCAAACATCTGTATTCAAAACACAGCAAATATTGACAGTGCCACTGATGTTGTGGATGTGGCTGTATTGCCAGCAAACAGAATATAATGGAATAAATGCCACATGCTGCATTTTTTAATGTCAATCTAAACCTGTATTTTTGTCATCAAGACAGAAAGGATCTCTGCCTTTGGTGCTGCACCTGGTACAAGCCATCAAGACAGGCAGAAAGACGTGCTGGGGGATAACTGAGGCTGAGACAAGGATGTTCCCACTGTGCTGATACAGCTGCTTTGTCTTTCCAGATAAAAAACAAAAGCCAAACAACCTTCTGACTGAGCTTGAAAATGCTGGGCTAAGCTTTTTCTAAGGCAAAGACCAACTGCTCTTGCCCAGCATACAGCTTCCTTCTGAACTCTCTCACAAAACCTTAGCTCCTTCTCTAAGTTCTGCAGCTCCTAACACAGGACTTCAAGAGTTCCAACTGCCCGGCCATCCATGACAGGCTGGGAAAGGAAAAAAGATGTGGAAAATATATCCTAGCCCCTGTGGTATTCATTTGTTATAAAGTTGGAAAAAGTTGAGTACTTGTGGCTACTGGACATTCCAAGTTTATCAACATATTTTCTCTTGCAATATTTAGCAGGATGAATTTTTAACCACAAAAAACACTCCCTACAAAATGAGCTTATCCCTAATGGCTCATGACTTGTAGACGTGAGCAAAGAACAATCTTTTACTGCTGAAACTTTAACATTCCTTTGGGGGATTCACAACAAATTGTTTTCCACGTCAATTCATGCCCCTGCTCTGTGTAATCCATAAAGAGTCCCACTGCTAACAGATGACTGCAATAACATTACTTTCCTAATCAGATCAGAGGAGGCAGAATAATCCCTTAAAATGACCCTGTCCAAAAACCACGTCATAAATCTGCCTAGACCTTCTAAACAACGTCAAGGAGGAAAGTGCACAGAGAGCATCAGAAAAAAATATTCTGAGAAACTTTGGAGTCCTGTGGAGGAAAAACCATAATTTCCTTCTCCCCACAGGCAAGGACTTCCCATAGCATCAGTTTGCCATGGGATCTGTCTTTTATACCCAAAGCACACAAAAGAAAGTACAACTAAATGACCACAGGATGTCCCTAATAATTTGCATTTAGGTAGACAGTGGCTTTCAACAATTTCCCTTTTCTTGGGCACATGAGGAAGAGATGAAACAAAAAAATAGAAAAGGAAGAGCCAATAAATTGGTTCATTTGACATTTATTCTGAATATTCATAATGCAGAGGCACCCACATCCCCCATTGCTGCGCTCACAGCTGCAAATAGAGGAGATTTCCAAATGCACAAGTGCAGCTGCCTTCAGTCACCACAGAGTACAAAGCACCCTCCTTCTGGCCTGTTCAAGCAAATAGGCACCATGAAATAATTCTAATAAAATCCATGAAATAATTCTAAGCTTCTAAGGAAATAAATGCACACATTTGCTTTTATACCAGCTCCAAGAAATTGCGCCACGTCCTGTCCGGGCTAAATCAGGGCACATAATGTATGAACAGATAGGGTTTGTGCAAACAACATGACAAATAAATAGTTATATAGAGAGACAACATCACTCTGAGGTTTTACAAGACAAACCAAAGTTGTAAACACCTTTGAAAAACAATTAGCTCAGCAGTTTGCTTGGGTCCTTGTGCCTTTTCACAAGTCTGTAGTAAAAGGAAGTAACCTCACCTCAAGCTACTTTTGATATTCTATCACTCTGAAAAACCTTTTTGAATTTGTTAATATTTATATTCCTGCCCTGAGTAGCAGCTCCATTATGGAGCTGGGCTCCATTGGGCTGGCTGGTCTCCACATGGATAGTCATGAAAGGAGCAACCCAAGCCGAAAGTGCTGATTTTGATTTATTTACAGCTATTTTCTCTGGTCAGAAGGGGAAACAATTGTCTGAGCTGAATGCATGGTCAGCAAGTAACAACTCTTAGTCACATTAAGATGTTTTTACTCCTCAGCTAAATGTTAAAAGTGCATGTTTTAAAGGAAACAGTGAGTGTTGCTGCTGAAACCATTGAGCAGTGGAGGTGCCAAAAGTGAAATCGATGTCTCAGGAAAGTGGGGTCTGTCAGATCTGCAGCTCAAGCAAGCACATCCTGCTTCCAGAGAGAGGCTCCCACACAGCCCAGCTATTCAGGTAAGAGCTCACAAGCCCTGAACACCAAATGCATATGTATTCCTCTTCTAGCCAAGCCAGACCCACAGCCAGCTGGAAAATGCTTTTTTACAGACTAAACAACCATAGAAGATGTCATTAAATGTCCCTCCATTAACAAACTCCATTTCAGTCACTCTGCTGCAACAGATTTTTATTCCATTAAGCTCAGTGTACTCTACCTATCCCCAGAAAGACAAGCATGTGATAATGTTTAGTACAGCAGCGTTAATGCACATTTCTGGGACGGCTCTGGAGGTCTGAGCAGCAGAGATCACAGTCATGCATTTACAGCCATTTCCCAAAGCCTCCAGCAAAGCCAGTTGCACTTGGTTTTGTGGCTTTTGGCTGGGTTAACTCTTATTTGCTGTCCCTACTGTTCATTTTCCTGGGCTCTAAAACTGCTATTTTAAGCAACCAAAGAAGCAGCAGGGTCCAAAGGATAACTGGCCTTCATCTGCTATCTTGTCTCTGCAAAGGCATTACACAGAGAAGCCTCAGGCACATAAATACAGCATTGCTTAGTCAGAGAGAGCCCTTCATTGGCTGCAAGCAAGGATTACCAAATCTCAGATGGAAGGATCAGACTTTGACTCAAGAAACAAATCGATGCATGGGCAAATGAAGAAGCAAACCAACTGGGATGATGTTAGAGAGGTGACTCATTCAACCAACAGTCCTTTAGCAAGGCAGAAGACTTCCCTGTAAAATGAATTCCCTTCTGGATTATTGCCTCCCAAAGCAATAACATAAATCCATCTAACATTTAAGCAAAGGGATATTGGATTTGACAGATCAACAATGATCGTGTTTGTCTACAGAGTTATAAGGTCACTACTGAAGAGCCAGCTGAGAAAAGCAGGTGCTTGTGGAAAGGAGCCAGATATCACAGGGTAGCTAAAGGAGATTAACCTTTGAAGGAAACAAAAGATATTAAGAAATCATCAAGGCAGAAGCAGGCCCACAGGAACCAGCAGTTAGTTCACTTTTCATTGCTAATAAGAGATACAGTAAAACCTGTGTTGTTCCGCAGTTGTTTGTTGGGACTTGGTTTTGTGGATTTTTTTTCCTCAAGGTGAAGATCAGCTGACAGATCACACAGTCCAAACACCATGAAGCAGTCACCATACAAAATAAACCCTCCTTCAAAGCAGAAATCAAGCAAACAGTCCAGGTTCAAGAACCTCCAAAACCCTTTTTCCGATCTCTGATTTCTGATTCCATTAATTTGTTTAAATTAATTTACACCTTTAGGGGTATATTTTTTGCCTCATATTCCTATCATATTGTGGTTTGAACTCCATATTAATGGGGAGTGTGGCTATAGTAAATACATGTCTTTTTAACCTGCCTTTGGATGACAAGAGGAATATAGCAGCAGGAGGGTGCAGGATGGGAACAGCACTTTGGTCATTTTCTGAAAAACAAGTCGTTGGTCTCCAGGTTAATAACAGTGACTGGTAAAATCTGCTGCTAGTGCAGGCAATTTCTAACCCCAAAAATGGTCATGGTAAGGAGCTGAAGTGGTCACAAAGGACAGTTGAAATCACCACATCCAAGCTGGACACTGGAAATTGCCATCAGATCTTAAAATTCAGCTGAAAAACTCCAAAAATGCTCCAGCCTTCCAGATCACCTGACGTCTGCTGTGATAGAGAGAAACACATCTGAAGTTTTCATCCTGGACTGCCAGCACTAACCTCCTCTGAAAACCAGAAAAAAACAACCTGGTACCTAAATCCAAAAATCCCTATGAGCTCACAGTCTCCTGTGCCCTGCTGCACAGCACACTGCCCTGCTCTTTACAGAAGCAACAGACACAGGTGAAGTTTTGAGTTCTACAAATGCTATAAGCACATGAAAGCAGCCCATTTCCTCTGCTGCTTTTATGTTCAGCACTACAGGTTTGGAGATCATCCTCTGAGATGCAGCTCTACCACCACAGCACTCCTGCTTCAGTGGCTAATCCCAAACTAATACTGCCAGCATCACTCAGCACCTTACAAGCCTCATGCAAACATTGCTTCACCTTCTCAGCTAACTGCAGGACCTCCAGCCACAAGCTGAAAAAAATGATATATCTAGCCCTGTGCAGACCCGGGAACAAAGCTTAGGAAATTCCTGCATCACCAGCTTCTGTTCAGATTCTTTTTGTCCCCTCCTCCAGCCTGGAAGAATTGAATTAAGAATTGCAACAGTCAGTACCCACAGCTTTCTCAAAGATGCTCTAAGAGAAAAAGGAGCAGGCATTAAGTAGGCAAGCACAGATTAGTTATGCTCATTTGGGGAGACTTAATCCTGAGAAGAGGTAGCAGAGCTGCACAAAGAAGCAGACAAAAGACTCAAAATGCAATTCTAATGGACAAATAAAGAGCACCTCTCACCTGCAAACTCAGCCCATTCCAACATGATTTCACTAAACTCTTTTCCACTCAAATTCTGCTTTTCTCCTCTTTTTAGTCATGTTCCTTTTACTCTGTTGGCTGCCTTCATTTTTTATTTATTGTACTTCACCCCCATTATGATTTTCCTCAGTAAAGTTTTTAGCCGATTGCAGCAACTCACATCTCTCTTGACTTGCTGCTAGGAATTGATGGACAGCAGTGCTCATTATTTCACAGGTGCCCTCCTTTTGGAGAAGCTGCACCATTTACAATACAAGGGAGAGTGTGGTGGTGGCAGAGGGATTTTTCTGTCTGAGCCAGAACCCAGTGCTAAAATTTTCAATATTTAATCCATGCCCTCTGTGTAAGATCAGGAGTGCTCTCCTTGTATACATGCCTACATCCATGCAAAAAAACATTAGACCACAGTGTCTGTGGGTGTAAAAGATATAAGTCCCTCACGACAATGGTTTCTGCTCCAAGATTGTTTTTGAGTGTATCAGACAGCCACTGCACCAGGGTTACAGCAGTGCTGAATTCAAGTCCACAGTTTTACACCTGGGATGCATCTAGCCCAACTGGCTGCATTTTCAAAGAGGTTTTGAGCCAGTTTCTAAAGCTCTGAGCTTTATTCTTTCCATCTGCACTTATTTTGCTCCTGCCATCCTATTTCATGCTTCCCTTCCTGACAAAACCTGCCCTTCAGAGCACAAGCTGCACCCACATACACGAAATGGGGGGCACAGCCACTGGCTCAGAGCCTGGCAGGGCAGGAACCTGGGCACACATCACAGCAGGAAGGGCCACGGAGGTGTGCAGCACCAGGATAACATTGTTCCCACAGTGCTGCAGGATTTCAAAAACAAATTCGATACATTTCGGAGCTGGAAGGAAAGTGCCAATAAAAAGATCAGTCAGACCTGTTTTACCAGGAGCTTGGCATCCACTGAAGAGGACAGCAACAAAGGTAAAGAGAGAAATAGAGAAAGATGGATCCCCACAGATTGGGAGGACTAAAGGAAATAATGAGGCATTTGCTTTGGAGCCTGAAAACTGTATGATAAAGTATTTCCTTAAATGAGCAGATTGCACGTAAAATAGAGTGTAGTACCTTAATTTATGTATGGCAGGGGCTTGCAGGAAACTCCTGCCTGCCTTCAGCTGGTCACAATCAGAAGGAGCACTGGCAGATAATTTTAGAATAAAAAGGGTAAATAATGAGGAGTCCAGCTGCACTGTACAAAGCAGCACAGTGAGATACCCATTAGAGAGTATGAATCGCCCCCCAGACAGAAGCAAAACATAACACCACACACTGATGTTCAGAACTAGTCCTTACTACCCCACAGTTAAGGTATTAAATATGCATTCCTGTGTCACAGCAGAAACAGGTACAAACAGGAGTGTGGCAATACTTCAGCAGGATGTTCCAAGCTTAAAAGTCACTTACCATAGAATGAAACCTACTCAGTATTTATTTTCCACAGGTTCAAGTCAACAGTCCTAAGCAGATGGCTGCTGATAGCATAAAATGAGCACCTGAGGAGGGAAGGGGAAGTAAGTAACTCCAACCAGCCATCTGCTTCTTAAATTTCAAGCAAAGGGCACCCAGAACGAGGAGGCAGCCCCAGCTATCCCCACGCTGTGCCGTGCCTGCCCCAGCACTGAACTGCCAGCACCAGTTCATTCCCCCATCACTGCGATGGGGCGCGTTCCCACGCAGCGCCTGCGAGCCAGGAACGATTGTGCCATGTGTCACTGCTTGCTTTTCCAGAGAAAGTGTTCCCCCCAGCCAAAATACTTCATTTGCAAATCACACCTGAGCAGAAGTTGATAGGGAAAGCTGGCTCCATCTGTACTTACAGTATCTCTCTGGCTTCAGCAGGACATAAGCAAGTACTTAAATGCTTCACAAACCAAACCCTTGGAGCAACGTGTACCTTTCTTTCAAACAATTGTATGAATTAATCTTGCTCCAGACGGTAAATGTTTATACACTACCAGTTATTTATGAAAGCTTTTGCACTGCATAATTTACAAATGACAAAACAAAACTGTCGACTTCCAAGCCACAGACACTTGCTTTTCCTTTTCAAATATTCATGTCTCCTTTTGTAGGGAATCACACATGACTTCAAATATGGGTGCTCTGTAGCACCCATAGCCTACTGCAGCCCAAAATTGCTGACAGAAAGATGAAGAATGATTTGGAAAGTTTATAAATGTAAGACATGCAATCTGTTCACAGTAAGTGTTAAAAAGTCAGTGAAACTCAAAGGACAAGAAATTATGGCATTGACTGAGACCAATGAAAGAACAAGGAAAAGGAGCAACTTTCAAATTTCTTATGAAGCAAATAAAATACTGAGAATCAAAACACCACAACTAAAAACCTGTAAAATCAAAATAAGATACATCTCAATTATTTAAGAGAGAGATTATCCCAGGTAGCCTGAAAAATACCAAGTGCTAATTTGTAACAAGGGGAGACAAATGTTGTGCATGTGAAATTCATGAAAAACTGACGGCAGGGATCAAACTTGCAACAATTTGAATGACAGAGATTCCCTTGCTCAGCTCTCCACAGTCCTGTTGTCATCGCCCACCTGACAAGGACAGGAAGACAGTGGCGACCATGGGGGGCCTGGGTCTGCCTCCTGTCAAGGCTAAAGTTCCCCAGAGAATACATCAAAACGTTAAAATCATCTTTAATCTTCTGAGGGGGAAAAGAAAACTTGTCAAGAGGTAAAACAAGCAAACAAGTTAAAATTCAGCCAAGTAATTTTTCCTCTTAGCCAGGAAAGACTCTGCTGTCCATGGATTATTTAAGTTAACTGACAGATAGTTTTATCAAAGCCTTGTCTACAGGAAGAAGAAAGGAATAATGCAACTTTAAATGCTGCTAACTGCTAGAAGGTCATAAAGATTTATGGTTTACCCTCCTGTAAATACCATTCCTTATAACTGATCCCCATGAGATTTGCTGAATGCTCAACAACCTTTCTCTGGTGGATGCAAGAAAATCATCGGCACCACCTCAAAACCCAGTTTATTCACAGGCTAAGAGCACTGTGCCTGCAAATCCACCTCAGAAGTGCTGTTCCTTCTCTCCCCATTTCTGCAAGTCAGTAGTAATGAAGATGCTGTTGTGATGGAGAATCCTCCCAGTCAAGGCTGAACTTCAAATGTAAACTTGGAAAGAGTTCTCTGAGCCAAACCTCACGAATCTGCCCTTGTGGGCCCAGCACAGAAGATGAAGTGTATACACTGGGCTCTGCAGGATTACTGCTGGAGAGACTCCTTCACCTGCAGCTCAAAGAAAAACTAAATGTTTGCACTGAACCAGGCAGTGACTTGGCAAATGGAAACAGGAGCCACATCTGCTGTTAAATCACTTGCACTTCTCTCCACTTCCATGTCACTGGGGATCCCATTAGTAGAAAAAGCAGGTAAGGAAATGGAAAAATGTTAAATGTAAGTCAAATTTCTAAATATGTTAACAGGAGCCTGCTTAAAGGGGCCTGACAAAATGATCTCAAATTCCGTGCATAGTAGATGCAAGAAAAACTAGGACAGTGTACACAACAAATGATCTTTTTCATCAGTCATGAGAGTTTTGTATTTTCAGGTAGCCCCAAACACCAGCATGACTGCCCAGAGCAGATCCTCGGTAGTGGGAAACCTGTGCCTCCAAAGATGAATCCCAACATCCTTATGAAGTCACCCATGGCAGAGCCAGGCTCTGGGAAAGCAGGGCATGGTCCAACACAGCACGTGGCACAGTGGAAGTCATTTGGCACAGCAATGGGCAGTTCTCAACCTCAGCAGGTTCAGCTTTGCAACAAGAGCTGGTGCCCACCACGGCCAGTGCCCACCATGGCCGGTGCCCACACAACTGCCTGGATCTGGATCCCCTGAAGAGCAGCTGCCTGCACAGATTCCAGACACGGCTGTGAATTGTGCTCCTCCTGCTTAGAAATATCCTGGAGAGAGACCTGGACCCGTTGGCTGGGACCTCCCATTTAAACTTTGCTTAAAACCCATGGTCTGGCTGCTGGGTACAGCAGCATCTGTATACATCTCTATAAAGTTTTATAAATGCAAGAAACATGGGGTGACACTGATTCTCTTGTCCCGTGCAATCCTTCCTCATGACTTAATCTCGACCTGCAGCAGTGTCCCTGCAAAGGGAGCTGTGCAGAGAGCACAAGCCTCCTGGCAGAGGATCACAATCTCTTTTATCCCACTCTCTTCTTTTCTTGCATGGAAACAAAAAGCACTGGCAGGGCTGTCAGGAAACAAGGACATCATGTGCACATCTGGCTCTTGCTGGCATTTGCAGCCAGCGCTCAGCCTTATCTCCCTGTGTGTGGTGCACACACTGCCAGGAGGAGCTGGGCAGTGTGTGAGTGGGCTTTAAACCTCTGACCTACCCAGCCTGTGCCAGGAGTTTCCTTTTGGCACCCTCTTACTCTCCAGATTTGTTATTTTCTATCAGCTTTTCCAAAAGGCAGAACTCATGGCCCCACCCACAGCATCTAAATACCTCCCTACTTTCACTGCAGTTTTAAGCAGGAAGTTGGGAACTTTCCCTCAGGCCTGGACCTTAACTGCCCCAGTGTTGAGGATGACTCTGCTGTGGAATTACAGCTGTTACCCACTTAATGCAAGTCTTAAGCCTCAGAAATTTCCCAAGACAGATGCAAATAGACCCAAAGCTTTAGGGGCTAAGATCTGGTATTCTGATTTCTAACCCGTTGCTAACTTAGAGCAAAATTAAACCCACCTGTAAGCAACCATCTGTTATTTCCAGTCACCCAGGACAAAATAGAATATTTAAGAAGTGATTTATGATTCCATTTATTTTACATACCTCAAAATGAAGCATGTAAATAGCTAAATATTTTCAACCAACCAGTAAGCAGTTCCCAAGTGTCTGAAAACATCTGCATCTCCCTCACCCACACACCAGAGATTCCAGGTTTTTAAGTAAGAAAATTAGGTTTTAAATTATTCTATTCTCAGAGAAATGATGTCTTAAAGGAGATAACTTGGCCTTTGCAAAGAAACAGCTCCCCTAGGTGACTCTTGGAAAGACTGGAAGAAGAGTTATTTTTCCACCCACCCTCCAAAAACCACTAAATCACACAGATTAAAAAAAAAAAAAAAAAAAATGAAGGTCAGAATTGTTTGAAGTTTAGCCAAACATAAATACCATCTGTGATAAGCAGTGGCCCTGGGGAGGGGGATACCACTGACCTTTTGCAACACAAGAGTCAACAAGCAGCACCTAATGCCAGGGGAGGTATTACAAAGGTCTCCAAGCATGAAAATATGTGTGTATTCACCAACCAGCCTGCACATTCACTCACACTGGTTCATTCTCTCCACTGATCTCTCCACCACAGGATGAGGGGGAATCCCTGGTGACGCTGATGATCTGGTTCATGCACTGAATAAGTCAATCTAGATCAGGACAGCAAAGATTACTGGAGCCTTTGCTGTGGGAATTTTACTTCTGTTCATAAGAGATATTGAAAACTTTCCCAACAGTGACTTCACACAAACAAAAATTATTCCTAAATTCCAAAAATTATTCCTGAGCCAAGGTGACAAAACAAAAAATTCCTTGCTTGACTCACACCCATGACAAAGGAAGCCAGAAGACTAAAAAAGCTCTTTCTTTGCCAGTTATGCTTACAGCAGATCTTTTAATGAGAGGAAAATGTTTCTTCCTTCCAAGATTCTTTTCTTACTCCTATCTTCCCAAGAGAGAGTACACTGGAAGGTCAGTAGAGAACCAGAGGGTCTGTGTTCTTTGAACTGGCAGAAAAGGTCAGAGCAGTACATAAATGCCTACCCTGATGGACTCCAGGCAGTAATAAGGAAGGCCATAAGAAGGCCTATAAATAACTGGTATGTTTGCCCTTTCCTGGCACATTTCCTGGAATAAGGTGTTGAAAGTGCTCTCAAAGACTTGATGGAAAGTAGTGCAGTGAGCAGTGCTGCTTCCCTCCTGTAGCACCACACAGACAGGCTCCAGCTGCCGCAGGCTCCCAAAATCTGGGGTTTCATGTTGTGACCATGTACTGGACACCCCCTGTCCTGTGATTCCAGGTGGCCCTAGAGGTCATCAGGCTCCTTGGCATAACCCCATCCCAAGGGTTTTGAGAGCTCTGTGTCCTTATGGCTTTGGCCAGATTTCACATCTGCAAGCATTTGCCACATCCTCTTGCTCTGTCCCAGAAGGGAACTATGAGACACACATCGGGGATGAAGCCTTTTAAAAGTTACAATGTGAAGCACCAGGATCTCCTGCCTCTGTTTATTATAATTCCTTATTTTTTTTTAATTCCTGAAGGTATCACCAATGCCAGAGCAGCATGTTGCTTGAGAGGCTTTGTCAGCTTCAAAAGTGTGACTCCTTCCAGAAAGCACCATCTGAGTCTGTCCTAATCCAGCAGCACCACTCCAAGTGCTGTGATCATGCACCTGGTGAGCTGTAACCTGGTAGGAAACAACAAATCCCCCACAGCAAAGCTGCTGGGGCTCTCCAGGCTCCACTCCTTCCTTGTGATCTGCGCTGCGTTCTGGTGCCCCAGCAGATGTTCTCTTGCAGAGGAGTCACTCTGTGCCCTGAGGTGACTTGATCCCAACTCAAGAGCATCAACAGCAAGACAGAGTTGACCCAATGTGCTTTGTTATGCCCAGTATCACACCTGCAGGGGACGTAATTTGACAGGAGAATGCTCAGCCTAGCTCTGCAGTGTACCCTGAGATGATCAAGACAACTTTTGGAAAAAAATATTGATTCCATGCTATAAAAAAAATAAGAGATACAAGGCTTTTGTTAGGAAGCAGGCAGAGATAGAGAAGTGAGCACAAAGAGAGAGCACGGCTTGTTTTCTTCCTTTTGTTTCAGCTTTCCAGAACTCCAGAGGAATGAGAGGAGCCACTTTGCATTCTGCTGTGATTGGGACTTCACAAAGCTAAATTATATCACTGAGCTACACTGGTTGTTACTAAAGAAAGATGATAAACAAACAACATCCTGAGAGAGCTCAAGAATAGAGAGGCTGGTGCTATTGTTCAGAGAGATGGAATAGAAAACATGAGAGAGGCAGCAAGGAGAGGAGCCATGATTCAGTGGGAACCCACTGAAGGCTTAATAAAAATAATACTTGCATTTGCTCAGACAGTTTGTCCAGTTCCAACACAATGAGTTTCAGAGGGTCAGTCCCAATCTTCATGAAATGCAGCAAATTGCAGCCATTTGTACAGATAGGCTTCTAGAGGGCTAATTAAACCCATCATCTTTAATGTTTCCTGTGAGTCAAGAACAGATAAAGTGTGGTTTTCGATGGACTGTGTTTGGCTTGCAGCACTCCATGGATGCTACCAGCTAGAAAGGAGGACAGCACAGCAGAAGATTGTGTTTCAGCCTGAATCCAGCCTGTCAGTGCTAAACAGGAAATCTGGGTCTGGGGTGGATTCTCAGGATAGCCATCTGGAGCACACATCTGGAAAGAAGTTAACCAGTGGCTGCATGCCACTATAATCATTCCTCCCTCAAGTGCTGCAAATGGAGCATCAAAGCAGAAAGCAGGTGGTTCTTCCAGGAGGTAAATGAACCACAGAGAGGGGTCAGAAAGTGAGACGTGCATTTGATGAAGGGTTTTTTTCCTGCTCATAAAAATTGTCAGAACAAATTACCCATTGGATGTTATACCAGATAACTACATGCCCAACATCCCCACACTTGTTGGTTTGCAGAGACTGGAAGGTCAGTGAAAAGTTTCCTCAGACAGGCATTAATGTAACTGTAGAAACCAGCATTTAATTTCTCACAGGCAAATATCTACTGTATTCCAATACTGAGAGACTTTGTCTCTTGCCATGGACGTAATTACTAATTTGGGGGCATCAGATTCAAG
This sequence comes from Corvus kubaryi, assembly GCF_017639235.1. Classification (NCBI taxonomy): domain Eukaryota; kingdom Metazoa; phylum Chordata; class Aves; order Passeriformes; family Corvidae; genus Corvus; species Corvus kubaryi. The sequence continues at coordinate 2,802,891 of NW_024582079.1, read as the reverse complement.
AACTTGTAAAATTTCTGAAGGGTTTAAAAAGTTTTCTCATTCTGCATCGAGGTAATTTTAAAACTCCCAATATAAAGGGAGAACCCCTGTACAGAATGAAAGAAATGTGAGTTAAGATCCTGCTCTGATCCCTCTTTACTCCCCTGCTGGTTGCTGCCTGTTTCAGGTGGACCCCACCTGTCCCCTGGCAGTGGTCTGACATTGAATAAATAATATTAATGCAAAGCAGGAGTTTGAAATGCACCTTTGTCATGTAAAAGCTCTGATACAAAAGCAAGCTGCTGTTGTTAATTAGATCTGGTCGACACTTTGGTCAAAAAAGAGATTAGAACTGAGAAGTCTTTTTCCCAGGAAAACCATGGAACTTTTGTGAATGCTAAAGCAGTTTCTCTGAAAAGGTTTTTCTTTTTCATTTTATTTTTATTCTCTCAAACACTACTGATAACATAAAATGAAATGTTTTCTCAAGAAACCACTGCAGCTGGAGCCTCAATTCTTGAAGAGGAGTATTCAGTCTTGAATCTCAAAATGTTTGAACCTCCCCTACGTCTGAAGGCAAGTAATGTCTGTACCTCTTCAGTGTCATACACAGGGCAAAGTTGGAGAAGAGGTGCCAACCCAGATGGAGAATCCCAAAGCCCACAGCTCAGCCCATTACAGATGTATAAAACAGTATAAAATACTCATAGATGGCGTGGATATTTCTTCAAAGCTTCCCTGACTTCTTTGGCCTGGTGTACTGCACTTGTTCCAGGCTGTCTCTGAGGAAGCGACACCCCTTTCCTTGGAAAATAAGCCAAAGGAAAGGGCTCCACAGAACATGGAACTTTAAGAGCCTCTCTCAAATCTTATTCTTCTTGCTGTGCCTAGATCCAAGGAACAGGAATAAAGACCGTATTTAGTAACTGTGAAAAGATTGAATGGGTCTTGAGTTCATCCTGCTATGAAAAATGGCTTGAAAAATCAGTGCTGTGAAGATTTGGACAGGTAGGTGACCTTTCAGATTAAACTGTAAGTGATTCCAGTTTGGGAAGCTCGCTCCTCACAAGAGCTCCTGCCCATACTCTGCACCAAGATAAGCTGCTGATTGAACTGCTCTGCTGGCCAGCATTTACAGAACCACTGCTGGACATGGGCAGGATGAATAAACCAAAGTGGCAGCCAGAACCTCTGAATTTTTAATAGGAACACTTCCTCAGAGGCGTGTAGGGATCAGAAACAGGTGGTCCATGGCCATAGATTTTTTTGTAGTACACATTAAAAAGGCAGCCATGAGATTGTGGGGATTCACAATGAGAGACGAAGTTCCCTCCTTATCGGGTCATCCTTGGCCAAGAGAGTTTAGGAAATTGCTGCCATTTTGTGCTCAACGCAGAAGAAGGTGAAGTCTTCATGTGTTTCTCAGCAGACAGTCCTCACACAACTTCAGAAATCAAACCAGCAGGTTTGCACCCAGTATCGACATCAGGAACATTCGTGCCCTGGAGCCCCAGGGGAATGAGCAGCTCTCTCTGCCCACCTGTGCCCCTGCAGAAGAAACACTGATGTGCTTCCTTGGCACGCAGGGAGTCCTTGTGTACAGATTGACAGCAATGAGTTTTGTGTCTAGTCAGGACTGATTCCTGCTCCTGAAAAGGCTGTGGAAAAGCTGCTGGCTACTCTTGTGCTACACTGCATCTACTGCCCAAGTGGTTTAGGTGAAACTTCAGCAACTACTGCATTTGGGGTCATCTTTCACTTTTTGCCCAGCACCAATTGCCTGGGGGGTTTTAAGAGGCCCTTTCACACAGCCTGCTGTGCAAGTCAATGCTTTTACTAAAGGAGTACTCGTCGTCCAGAAAAAAACCAGAAGAGAATGAAGAGGAGAGAATGGCAGTTCAAATCTCCCACTTGCAGGGAGATCTGCACCATTATAAACCAGGCATTTGGGTTTGCTTATCTCAGACTGAGTCCCTTGCATTAACCTAAGTTAAGCATAATACCAGTGACTGGGTATTAAGGTCCTGGATTTGGGGTTTTCTTTTTGTTTTCTCCCATTTCTTTAAATCCACTTTAAAAAAAAAAAAAAAGAGTTTATTCTTCTGAAACTGCTTAAGAATTGAAATGTGAAAGGGATTAAGAGGGAGAGGCAGGCCACCTGCCTGCACAGCACTCACCCACACAGACACAAGTAATGACTAAAGCAGACACTGCCAGACATGCTGCCTGGGCAGAGCCCCCTGAGAAGGAGAAGCCAGTAGAGGTAGGAAACAGTTCCTGCTGCAGTACTTCCGCTGTTCTTAAACTGAAACTCTTCTGTTCAAACTCCTCTTTTTTTCTTTTTTTTTTCTTTTTTTCCTTTCTCTCTCCCCCTTCTCAGCAGACAAGAGCAACAGAAAAACACCCACAGTTACTGGGTGTAGATCACCCAGCCTCTAAGCTACCTGGCCTGCTCAGGCAACAATGCTATTTGATGCTTGAGTACATGATTCTATAACCCTCACACCCCAAAAATTGTACACCTGGATCTCTCCACTCATGTCCTTTCACACATAGCCACCTTTGAGCTCCCACAAGACAGATTTTCCAGTTGTATCACTGCACAATCAGGTCTACAGAATGCGCAAATCACAGCCAACACTTCTCAGTCACATCTGAACAAATATAGGTGGGTTTTACCTCCCACCTGTTCTTGTATTTGCACATTTTTCTCCTGAAGTGAACACAGTATTATTAAACTCATATCTCAGTTGTGTTACCAGACCTGTTATGAAAATCCAGCCACTTCAGGAAGCTGTATAAACAGGACATGAGTTTGGGAGAAACTCTGGCCTTGAAATATTTACATGAGGTCCTGCAGAGAAGGAAATTCAGCTCTCACTAGAGCTAAACTCAAATCTCTAGAGCCCTTTCCCTCTAGCCACTAAAACAACTTCTCTTTTCCTGAAATTCTCCTCTTTCTAAAGCAGTTCCCTAAGGCATCTTCTACAACACATAAACCATCCTGACAAATGCCATCAATTTAATTCATATTAATGGTAATGAAAGTTAAATAATAGATGTCACCCACAGTATTTGCACATCTGTAAATTCTGCCACATTTTAGTGAAATGAATAAAAAGCAAGCCCTGCATTTCTCATACAGAAGAGATGGACAATTAGCTCTTTAAGGCAAAAAACTCACTTCATTAACTGGAGGCAGAGTCATTTGTTGACATTTATCTAGTGTAATTCTCTGGAGCAAAATGATGAAGGTACCAGAACAGAGGCTGCTCGTGCCCAGCCCTGTACCTGGAAGGCCCAGCAGAGTCAAGAGTGGATGCTGCAGGAGGATCTGCCAACAGCTCCCACGGACAGCAGCCTCTCTCCCTGCCTCCCCTGCCAAGGAACACCGCGCTCCATCGCAGCGCCGTGTTTGACGAGAGCACCTGCCGTGTGCTGCACCGACAGGCCACAGCACAGAGCCAGCACAGAATGTTCCCTGCCCTGCACGGAGCAGATGGCAGCACTGGCACAGACACAGCCAGGAGCCAGCCAGCACATGAGCTGCGTGTCCGTGGCGCTCCGGGAAGGACTGACAGCAGCATGGAGAACCAACAGCACAGCCAGCAAACACCTGGAAACCTGAGGGCACGGCGTGTCTGGAACTGGGGGCTGGACTGAGGGAGAAGGGGGCCAGCCCTTGGGAGAGAAGGCTAACTTGGTGCTCCCCTCCATGATGCCATGAAGATTTTTGCCTTTTCTTTTATACCCCTGTTATACCTTTTTGCAACTTCTGTATTCTTAGTGCTTATTGCCTACATTCTTGGACTTGTTTGTCAAGCTGAGAGACTAAACCTTTTAGAAGCTTCGTAGGTAGGGATCAGTGTGCCCCAGACCCCAAGGTCCTCTCCAGAACACATTCTGTAAACCAAGATAGAACCATCCAGGGGAAGGTTCCTTGGGGAGGGGGGGCTCACTCGAACCTCTCATTGGGGAATCTTTGATAGATCTGCTAATTAGTAAAGCCTATAATGTTATACCCATTGTTGGGGTGGGAGGGGGACACGGAGATAGACTCGGCGGGGTGCATCTCGATGCATGTGACCTGGACGTGTACACCTAAGGATCCTTAAAATAAATACCAAGGTAAAATCCCTTTTCCCCTTCTAACCGTGTATGACTCTTGATTTTAAGACCAGGAAAAGGCATCATCCAGGATGCTACCATGAGAGCTGAGAAAGTTTGTCTCCTTTTTCAGAGGCAAAGCAGTTAGTTGTCCAAGGTAGGAAATAAAATAACCCTTCAAGTGCTGCAGTTCCCCTCCTTTTTGTTGCTCCTCAATTTCAGGGTGGTACCCGGAGGGTATTAAGACCACAGAGCTGCACAGCACATTTCCCACTTTGCAGAGAGTGGCCGCTGAGCAAAGTGCCAACGCCAATTCATCACCTCAGAGCCGCTCCAATCCTCCCCTTCCCACTGCCAGCTGGGGCTGAGCGCTCTGGGTAAAATGCCAGCAGTCGAAAGGTTAATAGCAATGGGACTGCAATTCAAGCTTGCCGAGAAAAATGAAGGTAGAGAGCAAGGAAAAGAGGGGGGAGGATCCTTGTCGTGATTTCATGGCAGTCTTTTTCTTCTATCATCATCGTCTGAAAAGCGCGCTTATCCAATCCCCTCTCCAGCGGGCCCATCAGAGAGAAGACAAAATGTCCCTGAAACTCACCCAGGCAAAAGAGCCTGGCAAAAAGCAGCTCTGTGTCTGTTGCTGGGACACCTCAGCACTCCCAAGCACATCCTTAGCTGAGGCTCACAGCCCTGAGCTGGCTTTGCTGGAGAAACTTAACAACTCATTGAATGCTGGGGACCATGAACATTATCTCGGTGCTAGATATGGGGACACACCACTGTGGACTCAATACAGGTATAAATTACTCTCTCCCAGAGGTTCCACAGAGATACAGAGGGCTCAGGTTCCATCCAGACACTCCCAAATCCCCAAAACAGCCCTAATGCTTCCCATCTTTAGCACGGACGTGAATTATTCTAAGTAACCTCAAAGCTACAAGCGCAGGGAGATGCTGCAGGAGTTGTCACAACAGCAAGCTGGGGACATTTAAATACAACCTCAACGGGCAGTTTAAAACCAACCAGAATAAAATAAACCCAACCCTCACTCCAGTTGCTGATGTTCACGGAGATATTTTTCACTCCTGTTCTCATTTAATCATTTCACAGCCCTTGTTCACACTTATCTACAATGAAACATTTTTTATTTTGATAAACTCCTGTGCCCAAGCCGAGCAGTCCAAACTGGCAATGAAGAATAAAAGAGAAATGGGAACAAATATGCAGTGCCAAAAGGAACAAGAGGGATGGTCTTCGAATGTAATACTTGCATAACTCAGAAAGCTGTTAACATATGTATTTTTCTGAACAAAATACTTTATTGAAGCTTAACACATAATGAAGAATTATGATCAGTTTTATTTCAGTTATTAAAGAATAAAGCTAGAAAGAATGTATTTAGACCCTCATCACTCAAGACTGTACAATCTGTGTTGCAATTCAACAAAATATTTTAAAGAACAATATGAACTACATGACCAATTCTATTAATTTCAGGCCAGAATAATTTTTTTTGTCAGATGCCTTTGGGTTTTCTTGTATCAGTCTCTCATTTTCAAAAGCAGCAGCAGGTTTTTGCAGGGAGAGGCAGATATGGCCTCAGCCTTGTAAAAAATAGTACCCACAGATCTGACTCTCGAACTGAGGAGATCTGTACTTACAATTAAGGATGCAGGTCCTAAAACACCGCTGGAAAACTTTTTTAAAAAACAAATATATGAAACTTAATTTTTTATTATTTGTGAGTAATGGTAAATTACAACACTAAATGAATTATTTATGGTATTCTAGGTAAAAGAAATCAACTTTGTTGCTTCACTGGTTCCAAAACCACACCTGCACTCTATGTCCTGTAGAAAACATTTATTCCCACAGTCCTACCAAAAGATATATATATCAAGTTTCTAATTTTTTCTGCAATGAAAGTTATTTTTAAAGTGTATTTCTCATCTCTAACAGGAAAATCAAGGCAACATCAGAATGGCATTTTGGAAAGCAGTTTTTAAGACAAAAGATTTAAATTAAACCAAACCAAACAAACAAAGAGAGGAGTGTGTCTATGAACAGTTCTGCACACTCAGTCACACATTATTGCATGCCACAAGCCAAGCAAAAATATTCTTTTCTTCCATTCTTCCTGTTGTTTCTTTTAGAAAAATTTTCATTTACTACCACATGAGCATCCGTTTGCATTATTTATAACAGCAACTTGCAACCACAAATGAGGGCACATAATTCATTTATATTTCACACCATTAAGAGGGGTATTATAACTGGAAACAGCAAATAGGAAATATAATAGCATTCAGCTTCTTCATGCTCTGTGAACTAACAAGTATTGGAACTTGGGGAAAGTTTAAGTAAATGAGAAACTTTTCTTTTTTTGTTATGGATGTGAATTGTGAGGAAAACACGAGTTACACAAACCAAAAAGAACTGGAAAAGGACATATGCACTGAGCACATCAATTCTATTTAAATATCCCCCAACAAGCTAATGTTTCAAAAAATAACATAACTTTCTTTGTGAAATTCCAAATTTAGCTGCCTGGACTCCAGCCTAAGATAAGCAGGGCAACCCTCCCAGACATGCAAAAACCCAACAAGAAGTAACCATCTCTGCTGGAAGTCAGAGAGATGTGGGAGCTCTGCATTGGGCTGGATCAGACCCACTTCTGATAAAGTGAATAGCTGCAAAATTCAGTTTTTAAGTACCTCCACTCTGTAGAAGTTTCCAAAAATGCTGGCCCCAAATCCTGCAGACTGCTCCCTTTTTTACAAGTGTGACTATTAGGAGTACCAGCCTTTTTTTTTTAAACTAGGCAACATTCAAAGTCTTAGGAGACCCATCCAGATACAAAACCATTTAATTCCAACTGTTTCAAGTTTCTGCCTGCTTCTAGAAGGGCCAGGAACTGCAACTTTGCAGCAGTGAAACAAGAGAAAATATTAGTTCCTTGACATGTTTTATTACCTGAAACTGGAAAACTCATGGCGGATCTCAAAAGGAAACCCAAATCAGCCAAACCCACCCATGATGTGCAGATACCACTGCAACATCTGCCCAGCCCAGAGTGAACTGGCTTTTCAAAGGGTTAGAAGGCAATAAAATGTGTAGTAATCCCTGATTTCTTTGGGAGACCTCTGGGAAATGGAGAAGCAGCCTGTGAAAAGGCCACAGTCTTCAGGAAGTCCTGAAGAACTGAAGTCATTTCACTGTGGCTCCCATGGACGTATTTATGCACAGACCAACAGCAATGCACAAAAAAATATATGAGGAGATACCAAGAGGATGGTAAAGAGACATGAGAAACTACTCCTAGAAAGTCACCCCACCTAGCTTGGCACAGATTCTGCTAAGATTAAAAACTGTCAGATCACAAACCAAGTTTTATTATAAATAGCAAAGAGAAATGGGGAGACATAACCTGGGTTTCTGGTTTTCACAAGAGTCACAGCACCAAAAGAATCACCAAGGGAGAGTTTTGCAATGATGCCAGAGTCCAGCAAACCTCCTAGGACTCGGGTGCCTAATTCCAAGGTGTCACTTCAAAAGGCTCAGCCTAAGTTTGGATGCATTGCAGACATCAAGGACAAGAGCCATGGCAAGTAAGGTGCTGAGTACATTGGGACATGCAGCAGAGACAGCAGTGAGGATGCAGAAAGGGAGAACAGAAAGGCCTCTTGAAATGCTTTTTATTTCCCTCTTTGCAAAGGAACAGTCTTACATAATCACAGGACTCTCAAACATTACCAAACACCCCAAGACATTTGGTAAAATCACGAGTGCTGCCAACTGTGATTACAGGTCACTTCAGCCTGCCTCCCTGATTTCTTTGCCTTCCCTCCATCAGATGTCAAGTATATTAGGTACCATACACTACAACAGCTGCTAAATCAATCCAGCAGCCTATTTTCTAAGCAACCACACTAAATCCCCCTGATGAGGAAGAAGCACTTTGAGCAGCACTGAAATTTCCTGCTGTCTCCAGCCTTGCCTCTGCCCAGCTGGCTCTGTAGGATGTCTTTGCAAAGAGCAGCTCAGGGATGGAAAGAATTGCAAAAACAGCACAGCCTCTATGCTTCTGCGCTCTCCTAGTCCTATCCTAAGTGTCTGGAACCTGTTCTTTTGGGACGACTAGTGAAGTCTGAAGGCTGCTGTCTCACTTGTGCTGTGACATCCCAAAGCTGCTGCCAGGGATTAGCCTTGTATCAGCTGTACTGGTTGGTTAAATTTTTTTTTTCCTTTCACCCTACCTACTTTGCCCTGTTTCATATGTAGGAGGGAAAAATAATACTCACACAAGCTAATATTTAACTCTGACACCCGACAGACATTTGGGGGTGACTTAACACCACCATTTGGGCCAAATTGCATCTGCAGTGCAGGTAACGACAGCTGTACCATCTGGCCCATAGCACGCACAGTAGCATATAAACATTGATATAATCAAAAGTAATTATAAGCTGAAGTTTTCAAAGCCAGTTAGCAATGTCTGGAACAGCTCAGCAGAAATGAATTCTTGGGTTCTTCTCTGCAAAGGCACAAATCTGATCACTGGAGGCTAGACAAGACGTATACAAGGCTAGGATGTTTCCAAGGGATGTCTGCATGAAAATGCCATAAAAGCAGCACATCAGCTTCCTGAGAAGCCTGGAAAACAGTGCTCCCAGTTCCATCCAACACTACCTGGCACGTTACAAGTCGTTCATGCTCCACTCCTCTCTACTTGTTAACAAAACAACCTTGGATCCACCTCTCCTTCTCGTGGATACAGGAAAGGGTTGGCAACAGCCCATTACTAAGCAAAAAGTGTCCCAAATTTATATCGAGACAAGGAGTATAAATCTGCCTTGTTGTCAGTTTTTCTATTTGGTGTAATTGGCAGTCGGAGCAGAAGTCATACAAAGGAGGCCAAATCACAAATAGTTTTCTAGTGATTTACTGGAAAATCCACGAGCCAAATTCATTCATGTGGAAAAGAAAAATAGAAGGCCCCTATTGACTCAACTATTTTGGCAGACTGAGGCAAAGCTTTGAGCTTTCCCTCTAGGAGCCTGAGAAAGGGCTGTTATGAGATATTAACAAGTCTCCTTCCTCCCAGCCTTTCCCAGTCTGGAATACACTGTGCACAGCCAAGCAGGACAGAGCAGCCATGAACTCGAACTAAAAGTCTGTTTCTAAGATGCATCTGACATCTTCTGTCTCCAAAACTTTAAGGAAGGTTTTCTTTTCAGTTATATCAGCAGGCACCAAGAACAGAGGCAGGATGGGCAGAGGAAAGGAAAAATGAATGGAAATCTTGCTGAGTCCCAGAGAATATATGTAACCCTGGATTCAAATGTAAGAAATATCTGGAGGGCCAAATTTGTTATTGCCTCATACCCTATGGAGTAAGAGACATGAACACATGTCCCAGTGCCAAGTGGATGTGAAATGCTGCCAAATCAGATGCAAAAGAACATTTTGAGCCTTCTGGCTTTGGTGTTGAATGATAAACCAAGGTGCAAAACAGTGAAAAAAAAAAAAATTGTGTGGGAGCCTTCTTTAGATGCACGAAGAATTCACCAGAAGGGAAAAGGTTTAAAACTTTAAGCACAGAGCTCCTGGGAATGCAGCTGTTTTGTCTATAGAAGAACAGAGCTGTCAGAAGTTAATATGTTTTCAATTTGTGAAATCCAAGCTATTGGAGCAATCCTCACCGGATACCTTTTATTTACTTCTTCCTTGGCAAAGTCCAATTACTGAGATGCTCCAAGAGTGATGCTCCTGGCCATCCCAGCTGACAGCCAGCTCTGCTGGTGAAAGCAGCAGCTTTTGGGGCTTTTGTGGATGGATCCATTTTACCCTTTTATGTTTGTCCAAAGAAAGGAAAACCACTAAACATCCTGGGAGAAATCATGCTTAAATAAGCTTTCTTCATAGACAAACTGCGACAGAGCTATTATTTAGATACATTTCCTTAACAATACGCCCACAAAAAACATTGAGATTGCTAATCTGCCCCAGGAGGGCTCATGCTCTGGTACAGTCTCCCAGGTTTTCCAGGAGATTCCTGCTCTTTCCCTTTCTCCTCCCTCTCTCTCTTTTCTTGTACAGCAGAAGTGACTGACACAGAAGGGGACTCGCACCACTTAGAGCTGCTCAGAGCATTAGTGATTTGGCATCGAGGAGCTCAGTGGCTCCTTGACCCCCGTGGCAATCATCAGCCTACCTCAGCACTAGCAGCCTCATTTTGTAATTTGAGTTGTTCAGATAAATGACTAGGAAAAAAAAAAAATTCTTTGCCTTCCCAGCCCACTGAGCTGACTCCCTTTCCTCCCAACACCTTGTTTTGTTCACAGCTCACCCTGCCAGTGGAGATGTGTTCAGAAACAAAATCGAGGCTCGGCAATGCTCACAATCCACAACTGCTGACCAGAAACTTCTGCCACAGCTCCTCTGATCTCAGTGAGGTCATGTTAGCCGTGTGCCTTCAAACCATTTAACATGGGGATTTCTCTCACAGAGCACTCACATTTGTCCCAGTGTGACCTGGGTCACATCTAGGAGCTCTCCCTGGCCTGAGGTCTCTGCTGAAGAGATGCACAGGGGTCAAGGTAAGTGCATCATCCAGCTATGGGTAACCAGACACCTGTCCTGCTAAAATGGGGAACAAAAAGAAAGCAAGAAGCCCCTGGGAGGACTGAAACTGCTGCCAAGCCCCAGCATCGATCTTGGACTGCAGGGACCAATCTGACTCCCTCTGCAGCCCCGAGCCCTACCCCACCTTGCAGACAGATCTCCCACAACTTTACTCAAGAAATCCTGTCAGAAACCCATTTCCCCAAAGTGGAGGGCCTGTGCAAGTATCAGCAGAACAGGAGGATGGGGAGAGACAGCTGTTGTCACTTCTTCCTTCTCTCCTGACAGCCCTGGAGATCTGCTCTGCAGGGGAGGTTCGTTGCCTCAAGCACATGTGAGGGGATCCCATGCACTGGTAAAGGAATCCCAAGCCACAGCAGGTGCTAAAGGCATCTCTTCTTCATTTTAGAAGAAGAAAGGCCAATGCTGAGAAACTTGTGGTGTAAAGTGTCTGTTGCCTACTGGCCACAGATGATCCAGCCCAAAGATCAGTCAGCTGAAATGTTCCTCCTCTCCCTGACAAGTACAAACAAAGAGGAGCATTTGGTCTTCAGCTCATCATCTCCTGCCCTAAAACCCCTTTTTCGGAGATAACCATCTTTATGTCTTCCCTCTAGTCGAAGCTATATTAAAAATACACACATACAACATCTGGTGCCTTTTCAGAGCACTTGCACTTCAGAAGGGTGCTTTTTGAGAAATCACAACATTGGCTTTATTCCCAGCTATCACTCTTTTATCCCCTTTTTACTTTCAATAGCCCTGTCATATAGACAGGATTTTTTGATCTCTAGATGCAAGGAGACCTGCATGCTAAGAGGGACCAGCCAGAAACAGGGGTGAAAAAAAAAATAAATAAATACTCCTGGAATGAAAGAGAGGCACGATGAACTCCAGTATTACCTTAGGGGTTTAAAACTGAACTGTGGTTGAACCCAAATATTTGATTTTTCAAGAAGCAGTGTGGCATATCACAGACTACTCCTCAAAGCCCCATTCATTCAGCACATGAACCCACTCCTGTGACAGCAGCTTGCTCAGAAGTGTCCTCCCCCACAGCTCTCTGAAGCCTTCAGTTTGGACACAGGCAAAACCTGGTGCTTCTAAAGCCACCTTCCTGAGCAGCTGCCACCATCACACCCCTGCTCTCCAGAGCTGCTTTTCCCCCTCAGGTGTTGTGCCCCTTTCTCAGCTGCTTTAGTGATAAGGATCCTGATAAGGGAGCACAGGACATGCAGCTGGGGGACCCCAATCCCGTCCCCTTCCATACCTGCACACAAGCAGCTCACTTGGGTTGAGATCCAGGGTATTACTCAATAACTCCTACTTACTTATTTGATGAAAACATAAATGAGATCATTTCAGATGCTATTTGATGCAAGCAAAATTGGAATCCAAAGAGACAAACATTTATGTTTAAATTTCGCTTTTGAGGACTATCTGCTGCTGCCTAAGGAGGAAGAGGATAGCGTGGGACCCATAAATGTATGGGAAATGAGTCCATATGATCAACATTCTGAATACAAAGCACATCTTGCAGCTGATGAGACTTTATTTCAAGGCACTATTTGAGACCAAGTTTTGCTGTGGTAGCATTCAGAGGTAGTAGCTTATTTTGGAGATTGTCCCACTGCCATAAGAGACACAAACTAAGGGCTAAACCACAGATTGCATCTTCAAATCTAAAATACATCTACATATTTAAATGTATGTATTTTAAATGCATCTCTCTTTCATTTCAGCGAGTCTGGGGAAGGAAAGAGAGCAGAGTAAAAACCCTGGAATCCTTTACTAGAGTTTGCAACGAGCTCATCTTGAGCATCAGCAATTCAAACTTCATCAAGCTGAAATGCCAATGAGTTTGCAACGACTCCAGGGCAGTCACCCCCAGATGCTGCTGGGGGACTGGAGATGGCACAGCACCCTGCTGTTCCCAATTCCCACCCTTCCCTGCCACTAGAGGTAGTCAGTGCTATTTCTGTTAGAAATGCATTGAGAAATCCTGAATTGCTGGCTGTTTTACACAGCTGCACAAGCGTTATTAGCTTGGTTGTTATCTGCTCTAACTGGAAGCTGGTGGGACTGTCACCCACTGACCAGGGAGGAGGGACGGGCCAGCGCTGCCAAAGTTCGTTCCAGCACAAGCCACGTCCAAAAGCTTCAACCTGCATTTCATGTCCTCACCATGCACATGCAGCAATCCATCTACTTAAGAAAAAAATTATGTTTTTTAGTAAATCCATATTACCCTATTCTTCTAATACTGTTTAGTGAAAGGAAGATAGCGATGTACTTCTAAAAACCCAAACTTTTAATGATTTAATATTTAAAAATTGGGATATTTTTGTTGCACAAGTGGATGGGAAAGCCATTAACAATTCTGCATACACCTTATTAGAAAGGCTGTCCACATTCCAGCTCAGACAGAGCATAGACTGATAAAAAGGCTTAATACATAAATGCTTGTTTGTGTTTGGAAAGTTCCTGGAGCTTAGCCAAACATTCAGTGTGCTGAGGAAATACAGAGAGACAAGGCCCTGCTTTTAGAGCAGTGCTTGTCTGCAGCTCTGTATTATCCTGAGTGACATTTAGTCCAAGTACAGTAATAACACACATCCTTGCCTGCTGCTGAAAGCAAAAGTCAGATTTTAATACCTGATGGAAACATTCTTTCTTTTGGGAGCATCCAGAACTGGAGGGAAAAAGCCCCCAACATTCAGCTTATAAAAATATTGATTTTTTCACACATAAATGAGCCAGTTTGCAACAACAACAGCCTCTCAGATGGTGGGTGTAACCTCCAAGCTGCTGCCATGGCAGTCTTTTAGTAACACTTGTAAGTTACACAGAGATGCTTCACCACAGATTGCAGGGAGGCAGAGGACTTACTGCTCCAAGTGACAACCAGGGAGCCTGGAAGCACAGAGCAGGCACTGGCTTCTGCCACAGCAAGGAGACCACTCTCATCCTGATCCAGGGAGAAACCAGAAGCACGTGGTTTATGTGTGTTTGGTTTTTACTGAAGCCACTGAGATGCCAGCACAGGAGGAAGGTTTGACCGACCTGCCAAGCTAAGTTCACACTCATCTAAATGATGGACCAGGCAATCTCACTGAAATACTGCATCTATTCTTCATCCTGCTCCCTTTGCTCCTCTGGTCAAAGGATGCTGAGGGTTAGGGAAAAGCCAAGAGAAGAGCCAGAAAGTCTTAGGAGAAACCCAGAGCTAGGATTGGTTATCAATCAGAGTCCTGCTATCAATAAACTCCCAAAAAGTAATGATTTTTTTCCCTAGGCAGGTGTTTCTGGCAAGTGACAACAAACTCACTGATTCCAGCTGCAAAAAAGTTCCCCTAAAAACCACGCTGAAGCCTGCCTGGACAGCCATAGGGATAGGTCCTTTCAGTGTCACGGGAGTGCTACATGCACAGAGAGTGCTGCCTTTGAGGGCCAGGGCACAGCTTGGTGACTCAGACCCTGAGGAGCAGCTCCGAGCTGGCCTCTCCCATTTAACAGGTCTGAATTCCTCAAGGGCTCTCTCTAGAGCATGGAATGAGAGGGATGGAAGGGGGAGTAACAGGTCTGCAAAATCCAGAGTAGAAAGGTAATGAGAGGGCACCTACTACCAACTTAATAAATGGGAGTGAGGGGTGGAATTTGATGAAATGATCAGGCAGCATGTCTAACACAAATTAAATAAAGTGCTTTTTTACACAGTTAATTTATGGAACTCCTTGACACAAGTTATTGCACAAGACAAAGAGTTTCAATAGGATTCAGTAAAGGACTAGACAAAGTCATGAAGGCTTAGTACTGAAAGGTATGGTTTGAACGCCCCAAAGCCAGCGATTGCCAAAAACTGGAAAGGTTTGTCTGAGACAGGCTTAATGTCTATTCATTTCTCATGCCTTTTCCTACACATCTGCCACTAGACTGGCTCTGGCTGACCAGGTGATGGCTATTTCCACATTGTCCTTGGCACTGACCAGGGGCAGGGGACAGTGCAGAATAAACCACTGCAGCAGTTGGCCCTTCAGGCACATTTATCTGCTGGGTCACTGCTGTGGAGATTTCTTTGCTTTTCAAAGAGATGGGCTTTAATCCTGCCTGCCCATGGAGTCACTTTCTCACATGCACATGCCCAAAGGCCAGTCCCATCATGACTTGCAACGTGACTAGCACAGGCCAGAGCTTCCTCCTGTGGTTTTCGTACCACTGCTCAGATTATCCTTATTAAGTGAAAGGAGATATCTTAAGGGCTTTTTCTCTTCTCATTAAGGCCTCTGTCACAGGAATTACTTGTTGCCACAGGTTTAATCTTCTGCAGAGTCCAGTTTCCACGTGTTTGCATTCATGAGATGAGGGACAGAACACGAGGAGGAAATTGGACCAAATTAACCTGCTCCCATGACAATCCACAATAATAACAAAAGGGGAAAATGGCAGAGAATTAAACTGTTCTTGACAAAAACTGTAATGACCTCCAAGAATGCCTCTAAAGCAACTGTCCAAGTAATAGTTTCCAAGTGTAATTTCAAGGATATGCTATGCAAACTCCCCTTCAGAATTTCAAGCTACTGGTTAAGAAGCCAAGAAAATCAAAAAATGAATGAGGAGAGGAGGTAATCAATACTATAATTAACAACACAGTAATCTGAAATAGGGTGATTGGGTTAAATAAGTACAGGTAGATTGGATCAAAGAAAACTCTAAAGTAAAGAGAAGACTTTAAATCTGATTTGGATTTAACCCTGGGAAACAAAACACTTCAAAAGAAGTTGTACAACAGGGTGCCCTGCTCCATTTAAAACTCACAGTTCAGTGGAAAAAACGCCACCAAAACAAAAAAGCCAACAAGCAAAGCAAACTGATTTTAGATAATATAGCCTTAATTAGTCAATCCCCAAATAGAGAAATAGCATCAATCAAAGTCAGGGCAGAATTGGATCAAAAGGCCATCTGAGATTGGGCCAATCTGCTGAATAAAAAGGATGTCCAAAATAAAACTATTTCCACTGAGTGAAGACCAGGAGCATGCATGCTGCATTTTCGTTTTTAAAGCTGGCTGAGGCAGCCAGGGCTGTGTTTTCCAGGGATTAAGACAGGAGAGAGAAAGAAAAACCTTGTTATTCTCCTTATAACAATGGCTGTGGCACTACCTAAATGTTCAGAATCAATATTTCTGAAAATGGTGTCAGTTGCCATCATGTCAAAGAAGAAATTCAAGAGTTTGTCCCTGAATCATAAAAAGAGGGGATCATCTTCAGGATAATGCTGTGTTCTGACACACCAGGCACAGGCCACATCTAGGTACCATAAAAGGACCATGGCCTTATCAATGTACAGCTGACAGTGAATGGTTCAGGGACAGTAGAAATTAAAGGTACTCCTTCAGATAAAGCCCAGTAGTGATACAGCACTGTCATAATACACCTCCTTAATCTAGTCACACTCTACAAGAAGAAAGAAAGTAATCCTCGGAGGATTTCCACTAAGTATAAACAATAATATATTACCTAAGGGCTTAATACTGCTATACTGACAAAAACCTCTGAAATGTAGTGCAGCTGAGACTCCCAAATTCCAGCTCAGTACAGGGAGCACTTCATTTGGGATTCATCTGTCCAACTTCAAATGCATGCAACATTAACATTTACATATGAAAATTCATTTAGACTCCGTATGTGAAGAGCTAGGCATTTCTGGAGTCCATTACTGATGGATAGAGCCAAGAAGCATTGCAGATAACTAATGCTAAAAATGAATCCTATTTTTAGTTAAATATATCTGAAAATTATGTTGGCTCTGTGGCCAAGACAGTTTTCTTCAATTTTGTATAAAACAAAAAATTAAGAGAACCTTGGTACCAATTAAAAACAAAACAAAACAAAACAAATAAAAAACCCCAACCAAACCAACAAACAAAAAACCAAACAGGCAAAACACAAACAAACAAAACTCCCCCACAAAAAAAACCAAACCAAAAAACCCACAAAAAAAACTCCAAACAACTATTCAAAAATAACCCCAGCAACAGAAAACCCAGCATTGTGTTACTCACAAAGTCACTCTTATCACACACTGTGAACCAAATCCTTCTTCCAGGCAATATCCTCCAACATCATAAGAAGTGAGACCAAGGGCATTGGCCAAAATTCTGTTTCTTTCTTTAGCTACATCTCAGTCCCCCACAAGGACAATTAATCTCTGCTTTAGGAGTCAGGCTATGGAGCACAGTTGCAGTCAAAGCTATCATTGCCAAATGAAAGCAGCAGGTAAATGACTTTGTGTTATAGCTCTGGCTTTACACACTTCCTTTGAGAAAAGTTGGCTTTGAGGCAAAAAGCGTCTTGGTATGAAGACACACAAGCAAGAAAAGGCCTGAAAAGCATTTGGATCTTGGTGTTATCATCCCAAGATGAGCCCTTGGACCAAAACCATGTCAGACCACACCATAAAATAAAGGGAGAGGTGCAAATACCCTTAGAAATTAAAAATTGTTTAACTTGTCATGTTCAGTATCTGTTTCTATACCCTTCCCAATTTGTTGAAGCAGATTTTGGTAAAAGTGTAAGGGAGAGAAGCCCTGCAATTTAAATAGACCTTTCTGACTGTCAGTTAGATTGATTACAGTTTTCTGCAAACAATACATTTTTAAATAGTTCTTTATGGAGTTTATTTTACTCCCAACATTTTCCTTATTATACAAACCCCATAACAAATGCAATCACACTTCTATTCACTGCCTTTCCAAAGTCTTCCTCCCTCCCTTTTCTCTAGCCACCTGTTAGCTCTTTCTTTTCTAAATTTAACTCCCTTAGCTTTGTTTGGTAACCTTTTCCTCATGCCCTCATTATCTAAATTCTGCTCCTGCTGTGGTAAAGCTGGTGGGGGGCTGGATCTGGGTTGTTATTTTGGAAATGGGCGGGGGAGGAGGTAATGAATCAGTCCATCAATAGAGGTTTATTTATGGCTGTTTTTCCTTAATAAATAATTTTTTAAAAAATAAACCAAGGTCTCTACCACCTTGTACAAAAATTTGACAGCATAAGCACTGGAATGTTTTTACAATGTCTCAAAATATGTCTTATTTCTGGTTATTACATTGCCAGGGGGATAAAAAGACACTAGATAGTCCTTTACACCTGTGAAAGGTAAATATAGGCTGGATTTCTAACTCATTTGTTCACTGCTCTGTGGCAGTGCAAATGACCCTGGAGAAACTGTGGTCAGCACGGAGGGACAGACTCAAGGCTGCTCCACAGGGCAGGAACAGTCCTGCCCTCAGCCAGCTGCTGCTCATCCCCATCTCCCTCTCAGTGCAGGAGGCACGTCCAGCAGCAATTCCTGCATGTCAGGGTGTGGCATTTAGGAAGCTGCCTCCTTGAGGATGCAGGTAGCTGCCCTCTTTCATCCCACCCACCACAAAGGTTCCTCACCCAGCCTTGGACAGACCTAAATGCTGCCTTTAGAGTCTCTCCACGAACTGCTGATGACACCCAGCCTCCCACTGACAGGCACAAATGTGGAAACAGGCTGTTCAGAGAGAAAAAACCCCAAAGACTTGCAGAATGAAAAGACAGAGAAGCAAGGACAAGGCCGGGCTAACTGGCCATCAGTCGCTTCCCAAAGAGGGTAACAGAGTAAATCCACATCACTGAACGAAGAATACATTGCTCTAATTATTACAGTGTGTCTTGCACTTCAGTTGCAACACTTGTGCCCAAAATTTAATGCATAAATTGCAGCTCTCTTTGGAATTTCCCATTGACTCATCACACACAAGAAACCTACAGCCCTTTGGAGATGGAGAGAAGCTCCAGGCAGAGCGTGGTTCAGCCATCCTGACTGTCAAGGGTGCAGGAGAAAACTGTAGGGAGCACAATCCCAACAGAGGGGATAATTGCAGCCTTTCCCAATATTGTGTTCCAGGTATCCTGCCCAACACACCTTCCTACAAACTCCTTGACTGCCCCAATAAATCTAACCTTGAGCTAGTACACTTTAAATACTCTATGGAAACAGGTTGATGCACATGAAAACCACCCAGCTAATGCACAGTGAGGTTACTAAATGAATGAATTTGGATGCAAGTAGGAAAATAAAAGCTATATTTCACCTACAGAGAGAGCCTGGAAACCCCTGTTCTCACAAAGCACATACTGATTTTGAAAATATAGTGAGCTTGTGTTGGGACACAGAGGGGAGATATTTTTAAAATGCCACAGCCACTGGCATGGCACCAGGCATTGGTTTAATTTCATTCTCATGCTTGCTCAGAGCCAAAATGAGTCATCTTCCCCATGAAATAGGAATCTGTACACAACGCTGGCTGTTAATTACCTTTCCTGTCTCCATTAAAGAGGGAAGTGACAGCTTCAACCTCTCCCTGGGCGAGCATTGTGTTCTCTCCCTGTCTCCACCGCTCGCCAGCAAATCTGCTGCTACAGCTCAAGTGGCACTTGAGATATTCAGTCTAGCATTTCAACAACAGTACAATAACTGATAATTTGACAACAAGAAGCCATCCTCAGGAAACTCAAGCCACTTATAGCCCCAGGAGAAACAAGCAGAGGTATTTCTTCACCAGGCCTGCCCACAGAGTAGTTCGTTTTGGCCCTGGCCAGCATCAAGCACTCCAAAACTGGGAGTAGTTTTCTCCAAAATATTGCTGATTTAGCACATTGACTCAGTGGAATGAGTGGGTCTATCCCTCATTTATCTGTGAGGCTACACTCGTGTGCATATGGAGAGTAACAGGACTCAAAGGAGACGGTGCCTGGCTCAGAGTGATTGCTCTGAGCATCCCCAGGCCACTCTCCAGCTCTGGGCAAGTCACCTCTGCAGCTGCATTGTCACCCCAGGGACCAGGATACAAGTGACAAAAGGTGTCTCCCAACTCTGCTAGCATCTGGTACTCCACCAAAACACCACAGGTTGCTTAGATGCCTTTTTACCTTTGCACAGGGCACTAACTGGAAGGAATGCAAAGTGTTGCAGCAGTTGCCACCAATTAACTGTCAAAAAACCTGAATCTGCCATATTCCAAAAATTACAGTGGCAAGACATGACAAGAAAAAATTTAGTTCTGCTTGTTTCCTGGGCTTTCACTTTTATGGGAGACTCTCTGATTGAAGGGCAGAAGGAAAATTTTTCAATGCAAAAGCCTGCTCTTTTTAAAGACCCTTTTTTGAAGAGCTTTATTTATGAAGTAAAATAACATAAGACTTCAAATATAATCAGAAGAAGAAGAAATGGGGGCAAAAAAATAAAAAAGCAACACTGAAATTGCTCCTCATTTATGGTTGTAACAAAAACTCACTGCTATTCAAAGGCGAATCAAGATCCATACAAGACTTCTCTCAGAGAGCCCTTGGGATTCAAATAGATTAATGTACTTGTGCTGAGCTTCCCAGAAGGACAAATCTCACCTTTGTGTGCATCGGAGCAGTTAAAGAAACAAAAATTTGCCAGAAATTAAAACACTGAAAGTTGAAAACCTTCAAATTCAGCAGGGAAAAAAAAGTCATACCCACTTCCATTTCTGTTCATAAGGGCAATGTTTTACCCAGGAAAAAAAACAATCTCCAACCAAAACCTCAGAGCACCTTGCTAACCCTCCTCAGGTCTCACTGGACACCTTTAAATTAGATAACACTGCTGATGAGTCTTTAATCCTTTGTGTCACTACAGGAGAAGATTGATGTGTTCCCAGCAAGGTGCTGGATCATTTGCCCGGACCATGGCACAGGTCATTCTCCTAGCTCAGCCTGAAGGCTGCTATAATTTATTTATTTTCCTACACCAGTTGCATCTGATTTATTTACTTATTCACCTGAAGAGGTAAATACAAACACAAGGGTTGATATCTTTATAGCATCCTTCCCCCTGAAGAACCAGGTTCTCCCTATATCAGGATACCCACTACTATGATAAACCCTTTCTGTGGTGAATTTATTACTTTGTCACAGCATGTTCTATGTTGAGGAGAACAGTTCCAAGTGAAACCAGTTCATTACTCATCTACTCTGTGGCTTATGGGGGAAAGCTCTGGAATTACTAAAAATAAACACATTCAAGGAATAGCATTATTTCTCAGAGGCAGAGAAATTCCTGTTACCACATGTCTTATCTGAGAAGATAAAGAATATAGGAAAATAATAAAGGAAATTCTTGATCATTAGAGTAATTTCATGAGGGTATCTAAAAATCAAAGCACAAGACTGAATTTCAGCCTTGCAAGGTTAATCATAGAAAACCCATGTACATGAAACACACTGCCTGGTTTACTGCTGCCTTTTTTTTTTTTCTTTCCTCATAAAATAGTTTAAAGCTAGTTATTCATTTCATTGAACTTTTCATGGGGCTGTTCATCACGTTTTACCATCGTGGCAAGTGACTAATGACCTTGAAAAAAAATAAAAAGTAGCCATATGAGCATTAGCAGAATAATATATACTCTAAATAAAGGAGGGAATGTTCAGCTTTTGCTCAGTGAGGTATGCAGCTTGTTCGACAAAGAATGATTTATAGGGAAAGCAACAGGAAATCTCATGATGGTTTTGAGATACAGAGCAGGCATAAGCAAAGCTGGGACTCAATGCAAGCAGAATCCCAGCCAGCCACCATGGAAATAGAGGTAATTAATATGTGCTCGTGCTTGAACTCACCTAACCTGTACCCCTCTTATTTAATTCCTTGAACTCAGGGCCATCATGAAAAACAGACTCTGCTGTGTCTTCTTCCCACAGACTGGGAAGAAATGGGAACAGTCACAGCTACACAGGATAAAACTAGAATCTACCGTTTTCCTTCCAGATGAAGGAGGAATTATTCTACGGAGAGTAGCTGAAGGTGCAAGATTCAGTGCTACAGGCTCCCAGTGCTGTGGCCTGTGCATGGACACTGGCCCAGAACTCTCATTTAGCAATTTTTCCCAAAATATCCCAAGGTGTGAGGGAGTAACTGCCTAATCTCTTTAAAAGACTTAATTCTTCCAATACTGGTTGTTTAATTCCAGGTATTCTTATTCACAAAAAGAACAATGTTCCCTTCCAGAAATCTTGGAGGTGTGCAGGAGGGGTTCTGGTAATGAATTCCTACAAATACATGAGAGCTGTGTGCAGAAAAGGGAAAAAAGAAAAGAAAAAAAACCCACAAAAACCAGCAAAGCAATGGCAGAATGGCCCTGTTTTCATTCTGTAAAGCCTCATCTCTGCTACACTTTAAAGCAATTTAAGTGTTGCCCAGTTTGATTCCCCATGCAGCCCCAGCAGGTGACAACATGAAAACCTGAGACAGCACATGCAGCTGAAAGTGCCCCAGCGCTGTCCAGACAGACCTGAACAGGAGAACCCAATGGCTGGAGTCAGGAAGGGGTGAAACCAAAAAGAAACAGAAAGAAATAGAGTTTTTAAGGATGTCTCTTTTAATCTTGTTTCTATTCACTTCAATATAGGAACAAGAACAACTTTCTCTTTTAATTTTACAAGATTTCATAGGCAGATTAAAGTTTCCCTGCACTTATTTCCTCTGCATTTGATCTGGCTTATTTCTTTTAATATCAGCAGAGTTAAAAGAGGATGCATGTCATCTATTTTATTTGGTTTAGTTTTTCCCAGTGTAACTTTTTACAAGAGCAATCAGCTAAAAGATAAAAGGCAACACTACAGTTCTGACCTGGGAGAATTTCACATTTACTTAGCAATCCTAGAGGTTATTTCAGTTGCAGACTTGTTTCAGTCAGAGTCTTGCTTTTTGGTTGCAATCACAAAAATGCCACATGCAAAAGGAGTCTTTCCAGGTAAAAGTGTTTTGATGGACACACGTGTGTCCACTGCATCCTGAAACGCCTTTGGAAATACAGGACACCATGCTGAGAGGTTGGACACATATAGATTACTGAGCTGGAAAATTATTTTGGACCCAAAGTCTCTGTACTTCAATTTTATGGGTAATTAAACCTAATGTGTTGTCATTCAGAAAGCAATTAAGTCCAATATCTAGAATGCAGTGTCCCCTTCCAGTGAGTGATGGGGAGGAAGCGACAGGATTCACTGTGCTGATGGATCATTTCTGGGAACCCCCCTCATGACCTTCGGTCCTCTCCTGAAAGAGAAGCTGAGCAAAACATGGAGGTGGAGCAAGAGGATGTCCCTGGGGCTACACCTTGCACTCATTATCTACAGCATGTCCAGGAAGTGCATTGGCTGACTCGGGGAGGGCCTGGAAAAGGAGATTTCCCAAGCAATTAGACAGCTTTATATGGATATTGCTCTACTAAAGAGACAGAAATGGCCGAAGGTAAGAGAGATCAGGGATGCAGCAATGATTTCTGTTCTTTGGGAACTTCACATCAAACACACTGGGCACACCAGAGGTTTTTTCACTTTTTCTGTTGGCACAAGACACCAATTCAATCAGGCTAAAGGCACCAAAACATCAACAGAGGTAACAAGGTGATTGCAAAATCACCTTGGCTGAGAGCAATGCTCAGCACAAGGCTCTTCATTCTTACACACCACCAACTGCCCAACCCTGGGCAGCAGCACACCGCTGCTGGTGTGACTGGGAGCAGCTCCCAGGCCATGCTCACAGCCCCAGGTGTATGTGAACCAAAGCAGTCCACAACAGGGACCCCCCCAGATACCCTGCACCGATGCTGCAGGAGCTGTGGCGTCTACTCCAAGCAGAGGTGCTGCCTTGGATTCTCTCAACCCCATAAATTGCATACAACCTGCAGTCCTTGGCCATACAAAGGTTTGTGCTTGGTTCACATAAACAAGGAAGTTGGCACAAAGCAACCCAATAGCTCAAAACACAAAAGGTCAGCTGTCCCCAAGCTCAATGAAAGCCCTGAGTTGAGATCTTCTGAAAAAAAAAGAGGCAGACTTATGTCAGAGTACCCATTAATATCACAACTTTTTTTTTTTTCAGTTCTGTGTTTATATATCATTAGGTTTAATAACAATGGTGCACTGAGACATAATTGTGATCAAAAGGTTCACCCAAGGTTAGAAAGAAAGTTGGTTGCAAAGTCACAAAACCAATCTAATCTGCTGTGCAGTGCTGCACTTTGGGAGGAAGATAACTGTTACTAAAGCTCACCAGTGGGTAGTAGCCATAAAAAAAAAAACTTAATAATTTAGAGTGTGTATAATGCCTATTTTTTTCAGTGTAACTACAGAATGGGGAATGAGATCAGTAGGGAAAAACTAACATAAACTTAGCAAACAATACCTCCACAAATATTGCATCAAACCACATCTCAGAGATGCTGTTGCAGTCATGCTGACCCAGCCAAAACATTGGTCTTTTTGACAGGAATAGCTAACATAACAGTGGGATTTCTTAAAACATTTTTCTCTTCCTCTGTTATTTTTTACACTATTATTTGAACGCACCAACTTTCTGCTTCTTTCATGACTGGGCAGCTTAGTGATAAGCCAGAGTATTACAGATGTTTTCTCCATCTTTGAGAGCAGTGTGTAATATCATTAGATTTACACGGTTTGCTTTGGCGGTGACGCGTTCAGTGGACAGGCTGGTTCCCCACCACAGTGACAGGGTCAGCTCTGAGTAAGCAAGATAGAAGAGCAGCATTAGCAGAAACCTATTATCTCTGTTCAATTTTCCCAAAGAGTAACCAAGGCCTCTTTTGCAGCAGAGAATAAATGAAAATATTTATTGTCTGATAAAAATTAGTAAGCTGCTCTAACACATGCCCGTTCTGGCAAGTTTTCTCACCGATTACAGCACAAAGTGGCTTCAGGTGATGAGCAGAGAAGGACTGGTGACAGCCTCAGCAGCACACACCCAAAACCCAAGGACCTGGCCTGAAGAACAAGAGGCACCACTACTGAAGGGTTCAATATTTAGTGTGCAACTCACATTTCCACAAAATAAACAGAAAAAAACCAGTCCTGTTCCTCTGCCTGCCTACAAGCCCACCTCCCCTTTTTGAGCTGGCAAAGCTACATCATCACTGCCCCAGCTGTTTTGGGCCACTAGTTGCTGAAACAGAAAGCCAGCACGTTCAAAGTGACATCACCTCATCCTGGGCACTTCTGGAAGGTGAACTCTCCCAAAGTGCCAGGCTTGCAGTCTGTTGTACTGCCTGGCTAATTTTACACCCTGGCCCATCCGTGAGAACATGGACAACATATGAGGTCTGTTAATGGCTCATATTTCTGCATCAGATCCTCCTGAGCTGCTCCACAGGCTGGCAGTGATGTGTGACACATCAGGAATTTCCCAATTTGTTGACTGTCACAGGTTTGCTTTCAACTCCCTGGAAAATCAGTCCCAGGAGTCGAAAGCCAGATTTTCACTCTCTACTTGAATGCCTCTGTTCAGCATGTGCTGGTTAATGACGGTGTGTAATAATCAATAAACAGCTCCTGGCTTTCAGCTGATGGTGCATTACTGCCAGGTCGGAGCGGGAAGGTGAGCCGTGCAATTGCTGCTCTCTGGGGAAGGCTCTCTCGGGGCAAACACAGCCCCTCACAGCTCCCATGCTTGTCCTGCTGATGTTGTTACCACTCTCCTCAGTCTTTGCTGTCAGCATATTGCTGTGTTCTGGAATTAGAAGGCTGACAGTGATGGTTTTAATGACATGCAAAAACAGGCAGCGTTTTGGTGATTTCCAATAACTACGTGCCAGCATAAAAGCTGCAGCTTCTAAGTGAGGGAGGCAGATCCCAGAAAGCTTTATGCTTACAAAAGCCAGCATCCACATGAATTTGAGTCAGGACCAAGCCTGTGGCAGGAGAGCACTGCTTCACCCAGCACAGGTCTGTGGTGCTTGTGCTTCAGGGGAGCCCCAGGGTTGAGAGGTTGCTTTCTGCTCATCCCCTGCCAACTTCACTTGACCTGCTAATACCAAAGGTTAAGTGTGAAGGAGAAATGTTTTTTGGTAAAAAAAGGAACCACACATCAAAATAAAGCATCCTCCCAGCTTCAAAAGACAGCAAAGGAAATTACTTAAGATTTCATTACGTTTTTCTTGGCTATTTCATATCTGCACCTGATAGCAAGTGACATCTATTCACACTGTTGGACTTCTTTCCATCATGCAGAAGGACAGAAAAAATCACTCAGTGACACCTTACAGATTGTAAGGACAGAAAGCAAAGGGAAATCAAGGGGTTTAGCATGGAATGAGCCAAGTACCTAAATTCATTTGACTCGTAACTTCTAAACAACTTCCACTTGACTCAAGCGAGGAAGCAGGGATACATTAGATACCAAGTTACAAACACAAAAACCAAAAAAACTTTCAGGCTTTAGCTCCTCAAGATAGATTATCACTCACTGCCTATGTAATCCATCTCATCTAGTTTATTTTCACCAGCTGTGCTCTAGAGGTGCTATGAGCACCCAACAGAGAAACCATCTGAAATCAGCTCCCAGCAAGGACTGACAGGCAGAGCCTGCACCTCCTGCATGATTCAGAGATCCATCCAGAAACAATGCAGTTGCACCATGCTCAGTGGGGTAGGTTTAAGCTCTGAAACAGGCAGGATCCCATTTCCCTTTTTGCTTTTTCCTTTTAATGAAAACAAATAAAAAACCACCCCCACCCTGCAAACCCACACAAACAAAGCCCACGCCACTCTGAAATCCCTGTACAAGCATACATCTCCTGACAAGCTTTGTAGAGCAGATGATGTGATGCAACTAGAGAAGGTGAGGGCACACAGAGGATTCCCATTCCGTTTACTCTCACACAATAAGGAACAAGCACAGGAGCTCAGTAGCTTAGGTAAAATGAATTTCACACCTCAGGCCAGCACGGAGTGAATGGCTGCTCCCAGCTCTCTCATGCCAGTGCAATGCACCTGGGCTGAAGATACACTGAGACAAGGGGAATTTTTGTGGCAGCTTCTGCTAAAAAATTTAGCAGAAATAGCCTGTGAATGCTACAGAGTAAGGCCAACACTTCCTGCATTTATTTTATGCACAGAAAAATAAAAATACAAAAAGCAAACAAAGCAACAACGCAACTGAAATACATCTCAACATTTCCTCTCTTATTATGGCATCTTCTCCAAACTAGATTCAGCAAGTGGCATTAAGCCCATTCCAGAGCAGGTAATTGCACTGCAAACCATTACCCTGGGGGTGAGAAAAGCCATAGTCCATTCCAGTGGGCTGTTAGGTGCCCGGTGCTGAATATTCCTACAGCCATTAAAGTGTTATGTAATGGAACATACAATATTCTCCTAAAAGAGTTATGGTGTGTCATGTTTCTTTAAAATACCACAGAAAGCCACACAAAAAAAAAAGGCAGACTCCCCTCCTTGGAGGGAAATACAGTGGAACTGACTCCAGGGGAGAAGCACAGCAAGCAGCAAGCCACCTTCCTGATCACTAATTCTTGATTAAATTTCTGTCTATCATTTGTGGATGTGGCTCTCCAGTCCCTCCGACCACCACCACCACCACCAGTTGTTTTTAGACAAAGTGAAGAATTAGGGGAAATGCTAAATTTGTTTTAAAAAGAATATGCACAGCAAGAGCTGAACTGCTCCCAGTTCCCTCAGCAGACACAGGGACCAACCACTATTCTGTACCTGCCTGGTGACAGAGGGGGCCTGGTGTACTTCATTCAGCAGCCAGGATCCTTTCCCCCTGTGGAATACCCTAAGCCTTTGCTGCAGCCAGAGTGGTCTTATTTGGAGCCCCAGGTCATGGGATTACTCAATTTTAGGGTTCATGACTCCAGACTCAGCTCATGAGATCCACCAAGGGTTCATGTAGTGATGTGCTGGTTAGAATGGATTTGGATGTGGTAGGATGGATGCAAGCCCTGACCTATTAATGGGGCTAAAGTGATCAAAACAGGGCTCTGCAACCGGCACAGGGAAAGACAACTCTCCAAAGATTTCGAGTTGTTGCATCCTGTGTTTCCTGCAGCAGCAGAAATCCCCCCTAGCAAAGCTTCCATCTGAGGAAGACTGCTGAAAGATGGAAATGGGTCATCTTCTCTCCCAAACACATTTTTCCTGCCCACTTAAAAGCATTAGGTGACAAATGTTTTGTTGCCAAGCGCTGCAGAGGCCCCATGGACCTTGTCTTCTGACACCTCTGCTGCTAAACAAGCAAGTGGCATATCAACATGACAAGGGATTTAAAAAATTAAGTCTCCCCAGACACTCCCTGGGGGTCTTTTGCTACAACACACAGACTGGCAGCACTGCTGCTCTGAGATGCCACATTCCTACATTTCCTTGGTTTACAAGATACAGATTTCTCTGCTTGGTAAAACTTGGTGACAAAAGAAGGGGCACTGCAGTAGTGCTGGGATGCTTTTTTTGGACACCACCATGCAGGAGGCTGCCTGTGGTAGAGCAGTCACCTTGCTCCTGGACTTGCCTTTGCATGACCAAGCAGTCAGATGGGAAATAAAATCCCTTTCAGAAGGAATAGACAGAGTGTGAAGGTTTTGGCTGTGAACTTTTCATGCTGGAAAGTGCTAAGAGAGGGAAAAAAAGAGGGGATGGACAAGACAGGTCATCTGGGCAGAATGGGACAGGCCTGGTTTCAGACACCTGGTCTCTTCCCTCCCAGGGGTTTGAGGCATGGCAAGACTGCTCAAAAGAACACGTAGGAGCCCTTCAGTGACAGCCCACAGCTTGTCTCAGCCTCCACCAACCAAAGCTACGTTATCAATGGCTGTCTCCTCACTTCCAGTACCTGCTGCTGTAAATCATACCCCAGAGAAAGGCTTAAAAGAAAGCATCTAAATCACAAAATAAAACAGGTCAGAGCTGCAATTATGATCAGTGAAGCAGGCATCAGTATGTTGTGCATAATTAAAATGACTGTAGGACTTCTCTATAAATATCAGCCAGAAAAGTGTCTCTTTGTGTGTGGGCATAAAAATGAGATGCAGGAGACAGCCTGCTCTGATGTGACAACGTGACCTTGGAACAACTTTGTTGCCTCCAACCAGAGTAATTACACTGTTGAAATGTCTGATTGTGTCCCTCTTGCCATCAGCAGCAACCAAGCCTTTGCAGCAATAAATGTGGAGCAAGTAACAGTTCAATAAAGATCCGCAGATAGACTCGTTGTGCAGGGGCTGCTGCTCCTTGAAGTTCTCTAAAGCCACAGTTCCAAGAGCAGGGGCTCTCGTTTTCTCCTTTAAAAGTCTGAATGCAGCTTGGAGATGAAATCTGCTCAAGATGATAAATGGATACCATGCAAAGCTTGTCTTACACACGTCTTCAAATATTTTACTTACTGCTCATCAATCTTCCCCATCTATGCAGCATTCTTAACTACTTTGCAGTAAGAAATCCGATCCCTCCAGGGAGTTTGGGAAGCAAAATACTTTCCCACTCTTCTCAGTACTCCGATGACAGGAAATATGGAAATGTTAAATGGAGAGTGGTGCTAAAGCAGAGATTTGCTCCAGACCACTGTGTGATTGCCAGACTGAGCCGTGGGGCAAGGGCTGGCCCTGGCTGGACCCACAGGTCAGGGGCAAATCCACACAGTGCACGTTGGACCTTGTGAGACCCAATAGTCACAGTTTCACTGGCAACAACTCAGAACTCCAAATGGAGCCTGAAATGCTGTACAAGGCAGGCTCCACAACTGAACAGGTGAGTAACATCACAGTTAATGAGCAGCACAAAAGGACTGCTGCCATTAGCACAGAGAAAAACCAAAAGTTTGACAAGTGACAGCACGCGTGGTATGTTTTTATTCAGAGCTATTTCAAAACACAAATACTTCAATCAATAATCACTCACCTCCCATTCAATACCCCAGTAATCCCCTTTTGTCCAGCATAATGCCTAGACACAATTTTATTGACCCAGCAGTATTCTCCTAGGATGCACCATTCTTTGACTACTAATGACCGGGTGGGTACATTTCTCCCTGCAGGCAAGTATTTATCAGGCAGAAGGCAAATATGTGATTCATTGATTCATAAAACATTGCAGATAAATAATAATGAAAGACCTATGCATCATTCTCGTTGATGTGCTGAAATTTGCTGAATGCACAGAGGTTGGGGGTAAAGAAAAAAAAAACAATCAAAGTGTTCATCTGAAAGAACATGTAACAGATATTGAGGCAAAAGCTCACTCAGGGGCTAAAGGGACTCTGCCACCAAGACCAGCTTATTAGCACTGGAAAATACACAGCCTGATCTTGTGTCCAAAAATGCAGCATCACCACATGCTCCAAAAGAAATGATCTAAACCACCTCACAGTCCAAGGAAAGGTTGCAAAAGATATATTGATTGGGGGGAAAAATGATGGGATTTGAGAAATTAAAGGAATTTTTTGTGGATATTTCACAAACTGAATGAGTAAAAGAGTACTTGATAAATTAATTAATATAAATTATTTTCCCTATGAAATTTCAACATGCTGGACAGCATTCAAAAGTCACAAATTAATCAAAATAAAAGCCTGCAATGAAATGAACTGGAACACTGTGTAAAATAGGAAAAATAAGCAAGGAGGAAACAGTTGTCATTCTCAAATCACTCAAAATAGATCTTCCTTATAAAGAATAATGGTGCATCCAAAACAGTCATTTCCTTAAAATAAGCTATATAAAGTACTGAAGGAGAGGCACATAATACACGACACTGTTGCTCCTCTGTCAGGTCACCATTTTGTTTTTAAGGTGTTATACTGCTTGAGCTTCTGCTGGGAATTCTCCCTAATAAATTTCCTTTCTATGTCACTTTTCTGGACTGACATTTGAGGGATGCTTTGAAAAGATTTGGAGATCTTCTGGAATAACTACGTGCAGCTGGTAACCCTCAGCAGGCAGGAGCACAGCAGCTCCCTGGGAGAACCCCACTTAGAGATCAGTGGTTTTGGTGCAGGACAGGAATCAGGGAGTCTCATGAGCCATTTGGACACAAATCCAGGTTCAGATCCTCTTGTGCTCTAGGAAAGCACACATGGAACAGGCAGCCAGTTCTAACACAACCTCTGTGCAGCATCTCAATGTGGGGACAGAGATATAACAGCACAGGGGGGAAAACAACCTTGTAAAACACCAGGCCAAAGCCATTGGAACCCAATGCTGCACTAAATAAAGTAGAAGTACTCTGAAACCCCAGCCTTGGTACAGCTCACAGAGCAGCCTGGTCCAGCCTGGCAGCAGTTTCTGCATTTTACCAGGTCACCCATCTCCTGTTGCTCAAACTCAAGGAAAATTGACACCTGTCTGTTAAGACATTCCTCTGTCAGAGCCTGGTAAGTCCCCCTCTGCCCTTCTCCCTATCCCTCACCCTTGCAGGAGACAAACTCCATTCAAGGCAAGTAACATAAAAAAAGCTCATTTCCTTTGAGGTTATTTACAAGTTTTACCATTAAACTTGCCCACATTATGCAAGCAGCTTGCAATCTTCCCTAATTCTCTGACTTTAATTATATAATTGAACAACCTAAAAACTCATTTTTTCCAGGAAACATTAAACATTACCATCTTAATGAAATTCTTAATGAAACCATCCTCCCTGCATGCAAATGACTGGCACTGGATTTGCTTATCACACTGATAGACAAAAGGACAAATGCCCTTCCTTTCGTCAATCATCAGGAGTGACAGCCCTTCCTAAGGACGCTCCTCCTTGGATGGATGGATAAGGCTGACACAATTACAGGAGGAAACATCACAGGGGAGGGCGAGGAACCAGCCAGGAAAGGTCATTAAGTGGGGACAAACCAACAACAGTCAAGGCAAGCTTTTTACCTTAAGCTCAACTGAGTTCCAAGGGGCTCTGCTTCAGCTGAGATGTAACCTATGGGGTAGGAAGAGCTGGAGCAGCGAGTCAGGGGTCTCAGCAGGGTCCTGTTGCAGCCATGTACTTTCCATAAGGAAAAAACTATGGGGCACTTCAGACACTCGACCGTTATAATCTGTTTCAAGACACGTCTCAGCCTTCCCCAGCTCAAACACCCTCCTTGTGTTGCCTTTGTCTCAGAGAGACTCTTGGCTCCAACTCCACTGCTGCAGGCTTGGAACGTTCACCAATAAACAAGAAACCACCTGGGAAGGAGCCCTGCCAGTGGCATGGCCTGTGCTGGGAGCACTTGTCCTTCCCCATGCAGCTGGACATGCCCATTGTGTCACAGCACAGAGGGATGCTGCTGTGTCGAGCAGCAGCTGTACTGCACGGACCCAAGATATCTGCAGGACTGAAACCTCCAGGAAAAGCTGCAAAAGAGCTGGGGGGAAATAGAAACCAGCACTAAACTCCCTGTGTAACTCCCATTGCCTCTCTCACCTCACCCACCAACTCACCAGTCCTTTGTACTAAACCAGCCGCAGGGGAGAGGAGCATCTGTCCCCTGCCAAGGGCGTGGAGGTGCCTTTCTGGACCCAGGCCCTCTTTTGGTGCCTGGCTGCTGCTGCTCTCCACAACAGACCTTTGAGGCACTGGCCCAGCCATCACTCCCAACAATTTGATTTACAGGCTGCAGCATTGTTTTCCCAAAGCAGACCCATTCTGCTCCCTTCCAGCCTTTTCTTGCAGGGTATTTTTACGCAGCCAATTCCTTCTGCAGTACCAAGCGCTACCCAGCTGAAGAAATTTTTGTCATGAATATTTCGGGTGCATCCATTCCTTCACTGTCACTTTGTGACCTCCAGTTCTTGTTTTTTGATACCAGTTCAAAGACATCACGAATGTCTTTCATTTTTATTCCCATCAAAAACATGTGTAGTTCAAAGACACGACCTTGGTGTCTGCTTCTGCAAACAACGCTGGCCTCAGTGCTACACCAAAATCCATGCCACTGAATCAGCTTGCTTGAGCCTCTTCTAAATCTAATTCTTCCTAAATCTAATTCCCACAGATAAAGAGCAGAATAGTTTTATTCAATAAGCATTAATTAGTTCTTTTTTCGCCACTCTCCTGCTTCACTGCACTTACGGCGTCCTACCCCTTTGGCCCACAGGTACACCTCACCTTGCTGCAGCTCCCAGATTCTCCTGATGATTTATTGACAATAAAACTCAAGCCCCAGGTGCCTTTCCTGATTTACACTCAGATCTGCAACTATGTGGTACGTGGTCACAGTAAACTTCAAAATAAACAGAGATAGCTGGGGTTAGTAATTTAAAAGGAAAGAAGGAAAAAGCAAAGAGGTGTCAGTGTCCTGGCACTACCAGGAGGTCTGGGAGGGAAAATTGCAAGAGTTAAAGATCCAGCAGAGCTTTGGAGATGGGGATCTGAACCTGAACCTTGTGTGGCCTCCACTAAGGGCATTCTGCTCCTCAGATTCCCGCTGCTGTCAGCTGAATGTCTGGCAGTTTTAAAGACATAAAGGCAAAATGTTATTTTCCATTTCAAGGCTAAAAAATATAAATATTTTTGAGTCAGCTACAAATATCTGACAAGCTAATTGCTTGGTATCATTAGCAGATTAAAGAATTAATTTTACTTAGGTCATGAATCTAATCCAGGTGAATTTCTTATGCTGGTTTGAAGAAAAAGTTAGGGAGCCTTGATTTGACAAGCTCCCACCTATCACGGTATCCTGCAGTGGTAGGGAGGAGAAGAGAAATCCAACAGGCAGGAACTGTGCAGCAAGATTCCTTTATTTAATTATTTTACGAACTCTTTTATAGACTTTTTTCTTCATAGTCTAATTGGTCAAAGGATCAGCCACCCCTTGGGGTGGTTGGCTAAAATCCTAAAACATCCATTGTCAAAATGTTTTTCTACTGTGCTATGAAAAAGGCTCTGCAAGGTTGCAGGTGTTCATAGTTTATAGAACTCTGCTAATATCTTCCGTGAGAGAGAAAAGTATCCCACAGGACTGGAAGGAAGCAAGAGAAATTCTTGCTAGCAGCAATATTTGTATCCACACCCACCACCAGTCTTGATCTCTCAGCTAAAAAAATCTGCCAAGTTCTCCCCACAGTTGCAAATGAGTTCTATTTTCTAGCTCTCCATCTTTCCTTAAGGTACTGCAGCCCTGCCAGCACCAGACCATTATCTGTGTCCAGAGCAGAAATGCTTTTTAAAGCTCTGATAGGCAAAGATGTCCTTGATGCCATGACAGCTCATGGTCCTAAACAACAACAGGAATAACACAACTCACAATTAACACAGTCTTGGTGCTCAAATGGTACAGCTGAAACCAACTGATATATTTGTTCAGTAGAGTAAGAAAACATCCACAAAGCACAGGGGATCAAAACATGGCCATTGAGGCCCAAATCAACTCATTAAAAAAAATTAATGGGAGCAATTCCATTGGCCTCAGTGGGAATTCAGTCCAGTGTACAGCTTATAAAGCACTTTCACCAAGTGCCTTTCATTCGAGGCTCTTTACAGCAGAGGTGCATCATTATTTGCTATAACCCCAGAACCTTCCCCTGGTCTGCTTTGTTTTTCACTCTATGATTCATTCCAGTCTCTCAGAGTATTCCCTAGTTGTGCATTTTTGTCCTTGGCATTGTTTTCTGTCCTTTGCATCCCGAGTGCTGTATTCCTCAGCAATTATTTATAGAAGAGACCCATCCAGCCCCAGATCTGTGCCCCAGCCGTATCTCAGTGCAGCTCCAGCTGTTTGCCTCCCAGGAATTCCATCACCTTTTTGCTCTCAGATTGCAACTCAACATTCCTGACAGCTCATCCTCTCTGCAGGAGCAGAAATCTTACCACATGGAAGATTTCCACTTAGCCTCCATGACAGCCATTTGCACATGGAAGCATGAATTCTAAAAGGGGGGTCCCCAAAAATCTACTTTTTTAGGCTATTAAATCTAGGACAACATCGACATCCTATTTTACTCTGATATAAAATTTGGCTCTTTATTCATCCCAATAGAAAGCCTTATTATTTTTTATCATGGTAGCATTTGTGATGACAAAAAGCAACTCAAAGTGCTCAAATCACACATGCTTGGACACACCAGCCCAAAACCAAGCCTCCATCTCACTTGCTACACAGATTCCTGTCTGGCTTGGTCTTCTCTCTCTTCTCTTTCCTTTCCTCTCTATTCTTCTCCACTTGTAAAAGAAGAAATAATTTTTGCCTTTCCAAGTGGGAAATCTCCAGTGACAGGGTGGGAAAGGGAAGCCTTTAGTAGTGGGAAGCGGAGGACAGCCAAGTGCCTTGGAGATGCACCAGAAGTGCTGACTCTGCCCCTGAAAAACCTCCATGGCTCTGGCCAGGAAGGATGTCCTTTCCAAAGGGGGGATATTGATTGCAAGGAACCAGCCCACCACCACCCCCTGGCAAGAGGTCACTGCAAAACTTCCCCTCCTCTCACTCACATCTGTCTTGTTGAGTCTGTGGAGATTCTGCAGATTACAGCAGAGCAACTGAATTACTCCAGCTAATGAGAACGTAATGTTTCATTGCCGACTTCCACAGTCACTTAAATCTATCCTTATCTAATTAATTTTGCAAAACAAAAAGTGACTAGGTAAATAAACTCCACAAGCTGACAGCTGTAATCTTACGAGTCACTGTTTGGTCAGCAAACAGACCAAGAAAGCGTAAGGGGGCCAAAGAGGAAAGGATGAAGAAATTACTCAGTGAATGATTGACTTTAAACAAGTGCAAAACTTGGGGAGGGCAAAAAACCCCACAACTGACCCACTTCAGCTCTGTAGAAGTGCCACCACTGTCATCCTGCTATTGAAAGGCACAGAGGCTCATGAGTGGAAACGAAATAGAGCCGAGCCACGCAGAGCTAAGGCAGCCACAGCTCATCTCAAAAAGCAAAATTAAACATTAGCAATGACCCATTTCCTCAGCAGGAGCCAGCTGAGCTAATCTGGCACTGGAGGAAACACGCTGAGGGTTTTCCCGCACAGAGATTGCTCTCTGCCAACACTTCCACTAATCCACCTTGCCCCAAAATGGTTGACCATTTCTGTTTAAAGAAATAAGTGGGGATTAAGAGGAGGAAGCCTGAAATCCAACTGTATTGAAATTAAACTGGCAGGGAAGGCGAACTGCTGAGGAAGAGGGATTTGCTCTGGAAAGGGACGCAGAGCTGCTGTGGGACGGGGGGGGGAGCTGTACAGAGGGTGTAGCAGTCACACCCCAGTGATGCCCTCACTAGCATGGGGGGATGCTCATTTCTGGGGGTTTGTACTTGGTTTTTTCTTTATTAAGCAGAAAAAGGAATTCCCTGCCTGTTCACCTCTGCGGAAACAAGCTCAAACATTACTTTAGTCACACAGACAGACCTTTCACTTGTGCTGCAGGTGAATGTTTTCACTTAAGTAGTCTAAACTGCAGTGGCATCAAGGTTGGACTCAACGATCTTAAAGGTCTTTTCCAACCCAAATGATTTTATGATTCTATGACAGCTGCTTTAAGTGTTTGCTCCCATCTTCTCCACCTCACTCCCCTCTGCCACACTTATACTTACTTTGCCTATATCTACAGACATTTGTATTCTCTTTGCTACCAGTTCCATTTGCCCACTTCTTCCCTTAAAAAGAAAGAAGGCAGGCCCTCCACTGATGCCTCCTGGCAGAGATCTTTCACTGCAATCAGAGCAATCCTCATTTATTCCAGCTGAGGATCTGACCACAGGACTTCTAGTGCTTGAGCTGTAATAGAAGTAGAATCAGACCAGGCCATTACATGTTTGGGAGATGTCCAAGACACTTTCAGGTGCTACAGAAAGCAGTGCCAGCAATTCTGCAATTTGTATGGATTTTTTTTTTCCCCATCTGAATCAAACAGGGATGATCAGTGCAATGGGTAGGACACACAGAGATCTTATTCAGGCACTCTTTTGATTATCTAACAAGCCAAAATCTGCCACAAGGTTTAGTTCCAGGGTGAGGAGTCCAGGGACATGCACCAGCCCATTTTACAATTCAAGGCTTACTTACATTCCTTTTTTTGTTTGTTTTCAGTCCAAAAAGCAAGAGAGACCCCATAAGTCGGACAGTCTGGTGTGGTACTGCTGCAAGGGCCAGGACCCTCAATATGTGCCACTTCTGGCCAACAGAGCCATCTTCAGATCCAAATTGGGACAATTTATTTAAATTTGAAAGGAAGTTCAAACTACACAAAAAATCCAATCAAAGCAAACAACTGACACAAGAGACCGGTCACATTTTACACCTAAGCATCCAAAGAGAAGTGGATTTTTATTCTCCCTTTCTTCCTTCAGGCTGAAATCATGGTTTTTCCTAATTCTCCACAGGAAACATAGCCCAAGATGAGACAAAGGACGGACACCAGACACTACCAGGTCGTATCTTGAACCACCACATTTTCAACAAGAATATGTAGTAATTACATTCAGGACCCTAAAGGGCTGCCTCCCTCAGTACACATGCTCCAGTCCACAGGAGACTGTTGTACAAATCTTTGGGGATAATAATGATAATCTTCATCTTCTAAATACAATTATGCCTGGATAAGGGACAGGGCACATTCTGCTTTACCCCAGCTACACAGAAGTCACAAGCCCCTCCCTGGAATACTGAAACAGAACTGCCAGTTCCTCTCTACCCGACTGCTCTCACTGGACCAGGCCACTACTGTTTGCTTAATAAAGTGTTTTACAAGACAAACCAAGAGCATCACAGGGTGACAGTGACACGGGAACCACCCTCAGCCCAAGAGCTGCATCAATATGTCACTGCACATGTGGGCCAGCAAAGAGCCTGACCCTGCACACACCGACAGCAGTTCTTCCTTGCAGGAGGAAAACTCAGCCAAAGCCTGACGAATACAATTAAAAGGTGAGGAAAGACATGTCCAAGAACAAACTGGTCTGTTTGTACAGTTATTTTTGCACTAAGATGATGCATTCTGGCATAACCTGCCATGCCCTCCATTTCTATCCCTCTAGCACTCTGCCAGTCTGCCAGGAAGGCCAGGAATAGGAATATGGCTCTTTTTCTAAGCAATCTCATTTCTTTCTTAGTTTGTCTCTCTCTACTAATGTCTTGGGTTAACTAATTGAATTCAAGTTGCTTAATTGAAACATCTTGGGGTAACTAATTGAATTCAAGTTGAGACATGTTAAATGCAGTGCCTGTTTCTGATGCAGCAGGAGGGGGGAAAACCTCAAACAGTGAGTGTCAGAGCCCTCTGCATTTGTTGGCAGCTTTTTTTTTTTTTTTCTATTACATGGATTAGGATCATCAGAACAATATTATGGAGACTATTCAAATTTCTAGCCAAGAACGAGAGAGAAGATATTCCTTTTGTACAACAACATTTCTGTAAATTTTGTTTAGCTTGCGTGGGATACAGTTAATTACAGTAATCTATCAAACTGGCACAAGGTAGTATTCACACACAAAGTTTTTCCTGCAGTCAGGATCCTTAGTTTTATATGAGACTGGTTTGTGCTAATTGAATTTTCACTTGGGTAGATAAAATCTTTAACAACTCTGGAATAACTAAGTGCTCTTTGTTCAATGATGTGGATCAGAATGATTTACAGCACCTTTCACATAATCATGCTAATTTTGCTTTCATATGATTAATTAAAACAATATGTTCTTTCTTTGTAAAATAGAATTAGTGCACCCAAGGAGACAGGTTTTGTTGCAAACTTCTTTTTCTGGTACTAAAAGCAATTTTCACACACCACCTTTTTGGCAAAGCTAAAGGAACACGCTTAAGTGGGCAAGGAAACTGCAGCTGGGGTCAGATCCCTCCATGGAGTGCCACCAACAGGATTTGCAGATTGCACCAGGGATGGTTCAGCCCCCGTGCCAGAAGGAAGATTTTGGGATCTCCAGGCCAAAGTCCCTTCCCACTGCCACAGTTTCCTGTAGACCATCTCTCTCTCATCATATCTAGAGCAAAATTGGACACTACTGCAACAGCACAGGAACTCAAATGCTAAAATAGTTCATGCTTGTGGTCCAAGCTCTGGATTCAGCACATGCCTGTGGAGCAGGATATCTGACTGTGACGGTCACACTGAGTCTGACCCGTGGGAAGGGTGAGAGGGAACTTGACAGGGCACTGCTCTGGGTGTTGGGTGCCAACTTTACATTGTCCCTTCCAGTTTTTGTTATTGTGCCTTGGCAACATTATTTAGATCTTCTCCTTGAGGTAAATACTGATGAAATACCCCAGATAATGAGACCTGTTAGAGGAGAGTGAAGTGGATCCCATGGGGGACTCTGGAGGGGAGGCAGGTGCTCTGGCTGATGGCAGAAAGTGAAGAGGGAACCTCAAGAGATGCTCTAATGGCACCAAAGGGGTAATTGTACAACCTGATGCATGAGAATGTAGATTCACAACCGTCATTACAATTAATAGCAATCATGTGGATGGCTAAACTCCCCCACAGAGCACTCAGTATTTACCTCCAAGGGCTCCCTCCTGTCTTATTTCACTTCAAGTCTGGATCAAAGCTGGACCGGAAAGGTTACCCAACCCAAAGTTTCAAACACACCAAAGTATCACAACTCTGGCTACATGTCTGCATCTAGGACTTTCTTTAATGCATGAAACAATGAAGAAAAGCCAATAATGTTGGGTTTCTTTAACCAATTAAAAAAAATCACAATAAGAA
This sequence comes from Corvus kubaryi, assembly GCF_017639235.1. Taxonomy (NCBI): domain Eukaryota; kingdom Metazoa; phylum Chordata; class Aves; order Passeriformes; family Corvidae; genus Corvus; species Corvus kubaryi. Next base: position 2,763,677 of record NW_024582079.1, on the reverse strand, counting down.
GTTTATTTTCATCTGTCAGCCCAAGATCTCAAGGCACTTTGCCTGAACTGCCCACATGTACCAGCAAAGAGAAACCCCTCAGCTGCCAAATGTCACATTTCAAGCAGTTAACCCACCAATCAAACCATACAGAGAAACCTGCATAGAGGCATAATTACAAGGAGAGTGAAGATCAGTCAAGGTAATCATTTGTGTGGCAAAAAAAAAAAAAAAAAAAAAAAAAATCAACACTGGACAGGTTGAATTAGAATATAACCAGTACCTGAATCTAATACCAATGCTAAGATGTGCTGGGCAGAAAACAGAATACCTTTTGGAAAGCAGCTGTGAAAAATTTAGGCATCAAGTAGAGACAGCCCATCAGCAGGTAAAGGAATTCAAGAAATCAATCAAGTTTAGGACAAGTGAGTATAGATGGAACAAGCACTTCCACTGATGCAAGGAAAAACAAGCACTCCCAAAGAGCCTGGAAAAGACATCCTCTCAGGAAAGCAGTGCATTTGATATGGACACTGAAATGGAAATACTAAACCCAGTCCTGACTCCTATAAAAGACTGATGCAGAACAAGCCAAGAAAAAAAAGGGAAAGTTTTGCATCCATGTTTTTCTGTCCCTATCAAAGAGTTTCCAAGGACTGTCTGATTAAAGTACCTTCACCACACCCTCTGCTGTAACTATCTCCACATCTCAGCTTGCTTCTCCAGCAGGCAGGAAAGCATACAGTTATTGGGAAAATTCCTGCTGCTGCAAATAACTCCTGGTGCGCACAGTCATCTCCAGGGCAGGGGATGAGCAAACCAGCAAACTGCATGTGACAGGCCGCTTACTGCACTTCATGGCAATGCTCAGGATGTAGTTTGACTACAGTCCTCCCAGGCTCTAATTTAGGTGTCATGACTGCTTCTCTTCAGTGCCTGATGCACGAAGAGGAGCCCTGGCCTGTTCCTGGTCTTAACCTCTCCGTGCTCCCTGCAGCTCATGGATACAGCAGCTGCAGCAGCCAAGGGAGCTGCCCCTCAGTCCTGTATCTTCGGTGCTATTGTATAAAAGAAAAACTCCCTCGAGGAAAACAAGCAGAGAACAGACTAATGGGCTGCTCCTGGCTCAGGGTGGTCTGGATACCACCCATGGTCAGACACTGTGGTCAGTCTGTCTGTCCTCTCGTTGCATCCATCAGTCCCAAGCAGGCTGGGAGCCACACTCTGCTGCCACCTCTTCCAGTGATTGACATTTCCTGCCTCTGTAAAATTAATTTGATGACTGAATTAGACTAATAATTGTTTCATTTCCAAATATGGTCTCTGGGTGCATTTGACTTAGAGCGTGTTTCTCTTGGGAGGTGCCAGGGAGATCCAGTTATATTACTTATGGAATCTGGGCTAATTTAATTAATTTTTGATGGAAAGTTCTTGATTTTGCAGATGGTAGCTGTCTGCAGGGCCACACAGAGTTGCTGGTATCTTTTCACTTCCTCTGTGATGCAAGAGATGATAGAGGGCCCAATTAATAAAGTCACCTTGAGAGGGAGACCTCCCGTTAGTGGGAGAACCAGAAGTGGTTCACCATTTGGGAAAATTCTGGTTTCCTTATATCCATACTATCAAGCACTCACCCACACACAATATGCCTCTTGAAAACAACTGAATGCTGAGGGAGTCCATATGTCCACACTTTCACAGAGTCTTTCAAAGCAAGGTAACAATTAGAAGCATATTTATAAATGACATCCTGAAATTGTGCCCTTTCCCTCTTTCACCGGGCATCACCTCCAGCTCCATGTGCTCCCGCTGGACCCCGCCAGCCCTACACAAAGGTTCTCATCCCATGTCAAAAGTCTGGGGCCTTGAGTGCTGACAGTGCAGAAATAGCACCAGAGTAAATGACAATAAACAGTTGTTTCAAAAGTAACCTGTGCTGTTCAGACAATTAAATCCCATTTTCTACTCGTCCCCAGCCAAGGGAAGAGTCACAGGCCTCCACCCAGGAGCATCACACGTGCTTCTTGTGCTGCCACCAACGTCCAGAGCAGCCTCAAAGTCATTGCTAGGGCTTCTACCAAGCTCCCTAGGGAAGGCTGCTCCTCTCCACTCTCTGCCTTAAATTCTCTATGGAAAAGGGAAAACATTTTTGTTTCTTGCCCTCCATCTTGGCTACCCAGATCACTTCTTCCTGCAAGTCCAACCACTGCTCACTGTAAGTACACACAGAATCCAGTCCTGCAAAAGGCACAGGGTCTCTGATCTCACAGGGATTGAGATACCAACATGACACAAGCAAAATTAAATTGAGCCAGTCAGCATTTCATGGTAAGTGCCCTGTCAGCAGGCAGAAGTGAGGTGGAGAGTATCAACTCATCCCCACAGCTCACAGGAAATCCTGACAGGCACTTCAGTCTGCAGAGCATGAAACACAATGGTAAAGATGCATCTTGGAATCTGAGATTTACTCTCAAGGGCAAAGTGCTTGAGTCTGCTGAACCATGCACAGCTTTAAACAGCACAGAGAACAAGGAGCATCAGCTCAGTTGCTTTCTCCAGAAAAGATGCACAAGATCTAGGTCATTGTCTGTCAGCAGTGAGGAGGAAACCTCCCCAGAGAGAATTAGCCAGAGGAGGAGAAGGAGGAGGAAGTTTGGAAGTGAAGGTGGAATAGTTTTACAAAAAATGAGGAGGTAAGAAAAAGCTCTCCAGAGCTCTGAATCATCCTACAGATGAAGAAAATGGTGGATTTTAGTGGTACTGTGAGATGCTGGGTGGCCTCAACCCCACTCCTTAATGTGGATCACTTTCTATCATAACTGATGAAAGTATTATTTCCATTTAAATATCCGTTCTACAGGGGCCAAACCACAATTTGTAAGGTTTTATCCCCCAAACTCTCTCAAAGCACTGAAGGAAGGAGCAGACAGAAAGGAAATGGCACACACAGAACCATGCCCAAGGGTGGCCTTGTAAACTCAGGTGTCCTCTCCTCAGGCACTGTGATCTGCCAGGGACTGCACACACATCAGCAGAGGGAGTTGAGGACATTTCCATGGGGTTTGGCGCCATCACAGCAGAAGCTCTCACCATGAAACCCTGGCAGTGACAGATTATTTCTACACACAGTTCTTTCCTATTTATTACAGAGTCATGAAACGGTTCAGGTGGGAAGGGACCTTTAAAAGTTATCTAGTTCAACCCTCCCCACTCAGATTCTTGAGACAAGCCTTCATTCTGGACATTCATTTTTGTTAATGAGGCTCAGAGACCAAAAAATCCAAAGCCAGAAGAGTGAACACACACACCCAGCAGCATCCACACACACTCACAACAGCCAGCTTGGTCCCTCATGACTCCCCTTGGGACACAGGAGGGCTAGAAAGAGAAAAGCTTGATCCGGCAGTGCTGACATTATAAGGCTTCCAGGACAATATTAAATTAGAGGCTTGGTAGTCCCTCCAGGACCACATACTGTTACTTGTAATACAGTTGAGCTACACTTAAAATGAGGCCTTGTGAAAGGAATAGACTACTGTAAAAATAATTAATTTTCTGTACTCCAGATCAGAGCTGCAGCACTGACGTGAGGCCTTTGGAAACAAATGACCAAAAAGCAATAAACCTATTAAAAATAAGCTTCTACTGCACCAAAAGGGTGAAATAGTGACCTATCAAAGGAATGGCACAGTTAAATGAATGTGTTTTCTGTTTTACAAATCAAAGCAAATGTCCCACAGAAATGGATCTTTTTGGAACAAATGCTTCCTTTAGGACTGGGCATGTTGGAACAGCAGCCTGACTTTACAACACGGCTGTGCATTAAGCAGACTTTTACTAGAGCAAGAAGTTATGGATGTAGTTAGTCAGGAAAAAATTAAAAGATGATTATCAGTATGGTTAGGCATTAGAGACCTGGAGAGAGACTAAGCTTAGCATGGAAAATGCTCTGGAGCTGCAGCTTTCGGTGCATGGACTGTGTCCAGTGCCTTGAGCAGAGACCCTGTTTAAAGGCAAGTTCCCCTTTTCCCAGTGATGCTGGCTCCAGTCTATTCTTTGCCAGAGACAGCTGTGGTTTGCACCCCTGGTAGGTTGCAGCAAGGGCACATCCAATTTATTCCAACCTCTGGCCCCCGATCCCTGAATTTCATGACAGAGACCGACAACTTTTGTGTCCTGTCATAGGGACCTCCATCAGGTTACACAGGTCCTGTGCATTACATATTCTCAGCCCCATTGCTCCAAAAATATGTGTACTTTGATAAAAGTCATAGGGTTTGATGTCAGAAAAGGTTTGGCTTTTCTCCCAGCCTGATGCAGACAGGTCAGATATTTGTAATCCACCCACACAGGTGATGGTAAGAGTTTTGTACCTTTGAAAACAAACAACTAAGGTATTTCTAGGAGCTGTAGTTCCTCAGAAAATAATCAGGCAAGGACTTAAAATGGCAGAACCAGCAATGGTTATGTATATCCAAAACACACCCGTAGTGGTGAGAGGGAAACTGCCTCACCCTCAGGCCTTGGAAAAATTCATCCAGTCCCTGCAGTTTTCCAAAGTGACAAGGCTTTATTCACCTAAAAGAGATGTATCCAGATTTTGATGAGCTCTTGCTGCTTTTTAATCTATCACTCAGGGAGCTGCTCTTGCAGGGAGCATTTGACACTGAGTGAGAGGCAGCAGTGCCTGGCAAAACCTGACTTGCCTGTTTTTACGGAGGCTGTGTTTGAGCATCCATCAGGTGTGCTGCACGCACAGCCCAGCCAGACTCTGCTCTCTGGAAAGTTTGGCAGACATCACAGCACTGTCTCTCACTCAGAGAGAGAGAGTTTTTTCTTCTCTCACTATGCAGATGAAGGAGAAACTCGAGGAGACAGTCACCCTTCCTCCTCACACTGCTTTTACTTTTCACAGCAACAGCGTTGCTGAGCTCTACAAAGTCTCCATCTTTCTCTTGCTCTGAGTGTGGTAAGATGCAGCAATTTTATTCCACCTTTAATAACATGGAAACTGGCATTTAATTTTTAATGTTAGCTTAAAACCCAGGAGGTTGCTGAGCTTTACAGGTGAAATCAATCTCCTCTTGGGTCATTTGGAGAGTTCAAGAGTCCGACATCACTGCCGGCAAATAATCCCTTCCTCCCCCTCTTCCCTCCTCTCTCCAACACCCTTTCAATTTTGCTGGACTAAAGGCAGGGGTAAGGTCAGACAACTGGCTGGGCTCCTGGGGTACTGCAGGGGCCATAAAGCAACAGGAATTAAAGCAGGATATACATGCCAGGTTATCGAGCCCATTTCCTGGCCAGTGCAGTTTAGTGGCCACACGTTCCCTTGTGCTTTATCTACAGCTCTGGAACAGAGCTTGCTGCTACCCCTTTCTGGTCACTAGGACTTTGCAGCTCCTAGGCTGACCTGCAGGCTGGTTTGATCCTACCTGCAAAGGCTGTCTTGTCTAAGAAGAAAAAAAAAATCCAATGCATAAAGGAATAGATAAGAACATATTCCTGCAGAGATGAGTCCCTGAGGTTTTAGAGTCTCCTGCACTACCAGCAAGTTCACCGGACTTGTGACATGGGTCTGTAGCACCAGTGTTTTAAAACCTACTTTAGAGAACAGACTGCTTTTTCTTCCCTTTGGATTTTCTAAAGGGAAAGAACAAGGGACCAGAATGGAAGAGGGAAGGGGAAAAAAGCCACAAATAGGATCAGTTCCAAGAATATCAGCTACTTGTCAGCTCTGCAAAATAGCTGTTAATTTATAGAGGAGAAGTGTGCAGGTTCTGTCAGAGCCATACGTCAAAGCTTTCTCACTATGATACCTGGCTTTATTTGGCCTTCATATTATGGACCCAATTGGATTTCTCTGGGTCTGGATAAACTGCACAAGGGTGATGTACACTGTGATTTATTGCTGCAAGTGCTTAAAATGCCTCCCACTAAATTTGTAGTGACCTTATCACACTATTAAAACCTGAAGTAAATAAGTGCACTGAGTAAAGGTTAACACCGCCTCAGATAAAACAAACAGCAAACAGAGGGGATAGGAGATTCCCACCCCCATCGCTGGCACAATCCAGGAAGTGAAATTGCTGGATGTCCTGGCAGCACCAGGGAAGAAGCCAGAGGATGTAGAGCCATGCAGAGATAAGGAATGTGGTTTAACACCTCAGCCCAGCCCCGCAGCCCAACGAGTGGCACAGCTTTGCTCGTGCTCTGCTCTGACGTATTTTCACCTCGGGAAGCCCCTGGATCAGGACAGCATCCCTCTGCCTCCAGCTCAGGCTGGGCAAACACAGCAGCCCCGAGGCTCACAGGGCTCCCTCTGTGCAGGGAGCCTGCATCGAGCATCAAAGCCCAAAAACCACAGAAGAGGACAGAGCAGTAACTTCTTAAGCAATAGCTCTGCAGCCACAAGAAGATCCTTTTGAGAAAAAAAGCTTTACACTGTGGTCTGAAAAGAGAGTCATCACCAAATCTAGCTCAGAGTTTCAAACAGGAGCTGAGTATTTTCCCTATAGTAATTGGTTCAGGTTTATTTTCTAAAAGGCCATGCCCAGGTCATGTCTTCTATTGTCTCTGACAAAGATTTATAAGGTAGCAGATACCTGAATAAAATTAGTATCATGAAGTAGAGGAGCCCTTGGAGAAACATGAACAAGATCAACAAATGCAGACACTGATCCAGAGAAAGAAGAAGAAACTTTTAAGCCATGGATTTGAACAGATTCCTTACTGGTTTGTAGAGGGAGATACTCTCATCTCCTGGTGCTCATTGTTACAGCCAGACAACAATAAAGTTTTCTGCAACTCAGAGCATGAGAACACACCTTCCCCACATCAGAACTCAAATGAAAAGCAAAATTTATGGAGGGGGAAAGCATTTTTCATTAGAAAAAATGAAACACCCCCCAAAAAAGGTGTTTCAAGTCCTCAAGACAAGAGGGAAAAAAAATGCACCAATTTCTTAATGAAAGCTGAAGCAGGTTTTGTCCATTTGGCCTCAGCAGTTAGAAACGGTTTTTTTATTCCAAAATAAATATTCATTTCATGTAAGTGTGAAGTTCTGAAAGTTTCTCTCCAAACATTAAACTGTTTGACTATAACATTTAGTACTCTCAGCCTCATTTTCTCTCTGATACATCAGCAAAGGTGAGTCAGGTCATTAGAATTGCCTTCCTTTTTATTCCAACAGCAGTTGTGATAATAAATTCATTATTTTCATAATTGCTCCATTAGAATTTAGTAATAGATTCACATTAATTTCAAAAGTCCTACTATGAGGCATTATGCAAACAAAATAAGAAACAATTAAATTTAAATTTATCTAAAATCCTATTTAGAAGGTATTATCCAAACAAAATAAGTAATACATAGCATGAAATTTATCTAACATCCTATTAAAAATGATAACTTTGAGGCCAAAGAAAATATTTTACATAAAGGCACACGAGGTAATTGACTTTTTCTGCTGTGCTCTTGAAGCAGGAGCTGATAGCCAGTGCTAGTGCTAAAACAAACAGAACTGCTGGGCAGCCACAGAGGCTTCACACCCCCAGGGCTGATCCCAGCAGCCCACCCAGGACCCCTCAACTCACCCAGGCTGTCTCACCCTCCCCAATAATTTTACTTTAGGAATTTAGAGATTTGTTACACCAGTAAGAAACTCACTTTTACTAGGGCAGCTAGGACTCCTTGGGAAGCTTCTTCCTCCTGCCTTCAAGCCTCCAGGCTAAGGAATTCTTCTCCTGTAGCTGCAGGGAAGCTCCATGGGTGGTGTTTCCTCCTGCCAGCACCAGCAGGTAACCACAGCCTCACCTGGGCAGCTCCACACCCCCAGAGCCTCCAACAACAGCTGTGAGGAGAAGCTCTGAGTACTTCACCACAAACCCTTTTCACCTGGTTTGACCTGGGCCACTTACTCAGGAGCAGAGTGTTTCAAGGAGAAAATACTTTTAAACCCAAGGCACCTGATGCTCCTGCCAGATTTGTCCAGTGTTCCTGCACTTTCCTTAGAAAGCACAGCAGATTATTGTTTGTCCCCTAAGGCTCCCAGATTTTTGTCTCACCATCTACTATCTTGAATCATAAACTGCTTGATTGTTTGCCACTTCAGGGAGCACATAGCTGAGCCCTGCCTTGGGCTGCTCTTTTCGATGTGCCTCTATTGGGTTGTAGCCACTTTTAATTTAAAGCCCTCATAATTTTTTTTTTGTTTGTTTTAAGCATGTGTTGAACTGTTCTTGCTGGAGAGATGTGTTTTCTCAGCAGAAATGGAACTTGTACTGATGCAAAGCAGCCTTCTGTGTAACCAATACGTGGTAACCTTAACATGTTTCTATATGGCTCAATAACTAGGTCATAGTCAGCATGAATAAAAAAATGCTACAGATCAGATTGCTGTCTGTCATGCCCCACAAGAGGAACTCACAGCATCATTTTATGTGATTAACTTGATCTCAGTGTCCAGTTTTACATTTGAGAATGTATGTCCGTGGTCAGAAACACATTAAAGCAAACACTTAACTCCACCCATCAGTTATCTCCTGTCTCAGCCTTCCTGAAATGAGTCATTAGCTGCATTTCATCTGTTCAGTTCCAAAATCCTCAAATTCAGCTGCAAAAATGGAACCCCTTTGATCTTAGATTGCCACTAATTCATAATTGATAACCCAGTCTGGAAGGAAAGGAAAAAAAATTCGTCCCCATTAGTTGTTCCACTTAATATGTTCTGGTGCTTCAATTATGCAAAACCCAACTCTCAGGGCCTGACTGCCTTCCAAAATGTGACTCAATGGGGGGAAGAGAAAAACCCAGATCGAATTATTCCAGCTGTAAATCTTTGTAATAGCATAGATGTCACGAGAGCAATACTCAACACTGAACAATTCTTGTTTGTTTTCCAAGCTGTTCCTTTGTAGAATTCCCAAGGCATCCATAAATGACTCCAGAGAGCTCAGTGGAGGACTCAGGACTTGTTCTCCCTCACTTACATTTTTTTGGTCAGGTCATTAGGCTGTGAGTTGTAATGACCCTTTTTGGCCCAAGGCACTAAAAGCCTTGGAGTAATATATGACCTGGTAAGTGAGTAATTGAGAAGGAATAATTAACACAAGTCATTATGCTCTTTATTTTGTAGAAGAGAAACTGTCACTTCTTTCTGAAGACCTTTGAATTATAAATGTTTAGACTATGAGCACTGTGAAGAAAACAGCAGTGCAGACATCACTGGGCCAAAGCGTGTTTTTCTACTGGGAGAGTGACAGAAGCAGGACTACACAGCAGGGAACTCAGCTAAAAAGGCACAGATGCCTGCAGCACCTCATGAATAACCAGCAATCAAAGATATGGATATGACTGTACCTGTGTTCTGTCACCCAGCAGGTTGTTGGGCTTAAAGAAGAATCTTTGGACTTAAATTTCTCTCAGACAGAACTGTACAACCATGCAGCAAACTCCCAGGAATCAGGGGCAATTAAAGCCTGCAATTGCACAGGTGCTGCTCAAGATCAGGAGGATCACCTGTTCAGGACATTTTGGTTCCACAGTTCTCCCAAATTCACCCACATTAGCACAAAAAGAAAAAACTTAGCTTGATTTTCTAGTGGCTTGTGTCAAGTGACTGATGGAATTCATGCTTTAGGAAGATGTGAACTCCAGGTGGGAGTTTTCCTGGAGCAGGGCCAGGACAAGGTCTCTTTTCTGGAGGGCATCACAGCTTTTCTTTTTCAGGTACTTACAGAATCTCCCCTCTTCTGTCACTGCTTTTCTATAAACTCCAATCTCTTCTGCACTTGTCCTCAACTGCCAAACCTGGTTGACATCTCCTGACACTGCTGGGAAGCCTGGGAGATACCAAGTGCAAAGGCAAGAGCTTCCTTTCTGGAGCAAACTATGCCGAAGAAACACAATTATTTTGCAACAAATTCACATCTGCTCTTTTCTCTTATGTACAGTGAGTTTCCTACTGTGACAGAGTAAAGTCAAAGGCTTAAGGCAAATGGAGAGAACATCTTCACGTTGCATTTATTGCCAGAATGTGTCAAAGTCATCACATAAACCGCCTTGAATTTTCTTGTACATTTTAAGGGCTAAGCCATTAACCTCTTACAAGAATAAATCTATCGAGTTCTCCAGGCTTCCCTTGCTCTGTTATTACTTCTCTGTCAAAATCCTCTTGGTACTTGGAAATTGTGGGCTACACTGTGCCTTTTACAGACAGACAGATGCCACTTGTCCTCACAGACCACCCCCTTCTCTCTCTTTCTTTGCCATGTGCTGCAACACACCTGCTGTTACTCTTGCGCTCCTGGTATTCTCATTCCCTCCCAGATTTCCTCTTATTTCTCCAGAGAAATACATGCCTCAGCCTTACACAAGTTTATGAGAGCAGGAAACTCTCAGCTGACTTCCTTGGGCAGTGCAGGCCCTTCCCCACCCCTGTCCTGCAGGTGACAGAGCTCTGGCTTTGCTGGCAGACTTTGGGGATCTTGTCTTGTGGCCAGCAGGACTGGGACTGGGACCATTGATCCAAGGCCAGTTCCAGCCTTGCATTTGGCTTTCTCCTGCTGCATGTTCTCCTGTCGTTTTTACTTTTCACAGACACCTGGCAAAAGAAAAACAACCCTGCACCTCACAGACATTTTAATAATTCATATTCAACTTCAGTCACTGCAAGTTTAATAAACAAGTACTTATTGGAATACAATCACTTCTTCTTAAAGCGGGCAGTTTTTAGGAATGAAATCACAATAATTACCTGTAAGAATATGTATGAATAACAAACATTCAGTCCTCCTGTTTTCATTGTTTCGCTCATTTGCATGAAAGACTTCCCCACTGTTCCCCTTGCCTCTGTTTTAGCAAAGACTTTGCTTTTAATTGGACTGAATATTCAGCTGGGTTCAAACCCAAATTTGTATGTAAAAAAGCTACACGTAGCAACCAGCTCATTCTGGAATCCATTAAAAATAACAAGAGGGGTTGGAAAGAGATTATTTCAAGAGCTCTCTTTCATTCACAGGAAAAAAGATTAATTGCACTTGCAGAGAAGCTCTCCCAGGCAAGGGAGATGCAGGTGATAATACTGAGTCCTCCTGGTTTTTCCTCTTGTCCACAAGGCAAAACCATGAGGATTTCTGAGCTAATTTCATCCCCGAAAACCAGCTTGCCATGCACTGAGAGCCTCCTTCCTTCAGCCCTCCCTTGGGATGCATTGCAGGTCCCTGTGAAATTCAACCTGGCACTAAATGGAAGAAATGGAGAATACTGTACAAAACCAAAATAAACCAGATGTTGTTAAGTGGCAACTACAATAAAAACACCTGCAAGAGCCAGGAAAGCAGGTTGAAAAACTGACTGACATCCTCAGAGAAGGTAAGCTCAGCAGCCTCAGCTTTGTGCTGCAGCAGGGGGGTGACCACATCCTGACAACCCACCCTTGACCCAGTCACCCTCTCACAGGGCTCCAGTGAAATTTGGGCTCACCAAATAAAAATCAGCATGTTGCCCTAAGAGCAGAGCACAGTGCCAAACTGCAGCCTGCCACCTCAGCTGCCACCCCTCTGGGAGGACTCAGGCTCTGTTTTCATTCCAGGGGAGGTTTTTATTTCTTTCACTTAAAAAAATACCTATTTTCATAAAAAGCATCTTTCCCGCACTCCTGCTCACAGCAAGAAAATGGAAAGTGATCCAGATTCTCCTTCTAGCACTTGACAGGGGAAATTTTCAGGATGAAAAAGAAACACTGCTTTAACAAGACAATTAATTGTTTTGGGGGACGTGTTGTGGAACACTTGAATGGAAGAGAACATGGGAGTAGGAAAATTTTGACTTTCTCAATAGGGAAAAATAATACCTTTGTAAATCAGAGGCACACACACCCTGAGGCTGTAGCTGAATTTTTGAAGGGCAAGTCCTCTACTAAGACTTTCCTCACTGGCTGCCCTGCAGTGACCTCATGCAGCAGCCCCTGTAGAAGCCTTGAAGCCTCCATCTCCAAAGGCACAGGCTCGGATGTGCCTCCTGAGGAGAATGCACATTTAACTCCAGGGCTACAAACAGAGGCCAGGTGAAGGAGCAGCATGTTCTCCTGTGTCAGGTAACACACAGCCTTTCAAGCTGCTCCTCAAAGCAGAACATCTTCCTTTGGACCACAGAGCCACAGGCAGCTCCAGCTTAGGGTACTGGAGAAAGGTTTGTGATCAGAAGGGCTCTGATTAGAAGCCAAATTAAACAGGGTAAATTTGTAGAGGTTTTGAGAATAAGTTTTATTGACTGCCACACACCCTTAAGTGCTGAAAGTCTGCTGATCCCAAAGGTCTGGGCTGCTAAATAAAAGTCACAGGAACCAAGGAGGTTTTCTTTGAAGTCTTGCTTCTAGTTGCTTATAACTCGCAGTTCTCAAACCAAATGAGCTGCCTTTTAGCTCTCTGTAGACAAAGATTTGCACTCACCCTCAGATTTGCACTACACCCAAGGAGCGCCCAGAGCTCAGGCACTCCTCTGCACCATGCAGGTTCCTGTAGGAGTTCATCCCTGGAAAGAACAGTGGGGTCTTCTGGTGAAAGGCACTAAGTCCCACTTTTTCCTACAGATCGCACATCTCAAGTTTGTTGGGTTTTTTTTAAGAGCAAACTAAAAGGAACTGAACATTAGTGTGGCTTAGTTCTGTGGCAGATAGCTGATAGAAATTAACAGAGCTCTGACCCATATTCCTAATTCACACCTCTTGCCAAGCCAGGAATGGGGGCTGAAACACAACCAGGAAGAATATAGTTAATATGAGCCTTGGCTTCAACAAGGTCAAGTACTCATCTTTCACCTTCATTTTGATAACCCTCACGCCAAAACCAGAAGAGGAAAGAGGCATTTATTTCATTGTCCCGGAGTTCATTCACTCTGTTTTATAAGAGCCTGTAACTTTGTGTCTTCTGCCAGCTCATTTTCCCTGGTGCACTGGCAGAGAAGCATGCTGGGCAAACACAAAAATCCCAACAAAAACACTGACCATGTTTGGATCTAACCTACTTTGGGAATCTCTGGGATGCAGAGGAAGTTGAACTGGCTACCCAGTTCCAGCCGCTTAAGAGTGCCCTGGCTTCTTTTTAAGCTTTTTTTTATGTACAGATCAAACAAACAGACTTCCAAGCGCTTTCATTTAATTTTGATGCCAAACTTTGATGTCTTCACCATTTACAGTAATCATTTTTATGTGCATTTAATATTATTTTTTTTATTTCAAAACGCTATACATAAAAAGACCAACTTCATTTAAAATATGCAGCATTTTTGCTATTTGAAAACTCTGCATTTTTAATTTGTTTCTTATCAGCAGAGTACTTCTGGGGCAAGGAGAACATCAAGTTTTTAATGCCTTTCAGTTGATTTAAATTAATATTTTATGTTTTTATTCAAAAGAGCTGGCTAATAGAAGGGTGCTGACATTTTTTTCACACTCTTTCTCTGGCATGTGTTATATGCAAAGTAATGGTTATTTCTTAAATGTTTGGTGTTTTATTCCATGATGAGTACCCAAAAGATGACATTTCCACACAGCTTAATGCACTTGGATCACTGCTCAAATGCCCAAGCTGGGGAGGAGAGGGACCACAGCCTCTCAAGATTTATAATATATCAAACCATTGTTTTAGAGGCAAACACCTACCTTTGTTGCTTGAAAGCCCCATCCCCTCAAAATAACAAAGCAGGGAAGTGTTTCCCTCCCTGATTCTGTGTCGCTGCTGAGCTCTTTTCGAAAAACATAAAAAGCCAGAGAGGCAAGAGTGAAACTTTTAATCAAAAGGGCCCTGAATGATTTCTATTGCATTTAATAACTGCTTCATCACAGTCTCTAGATGAAAGTGGTGTATTGGATTCCATAGCTGACAGGAGTGGTGAGGCAGAGGACAGTCTTCAATGGGGAAGCTGCACCCCTCTCCTTTTAAAATCGATGGAGGAGGAGAGTATCTGAAGTCACCTGTACACTGCTCAATGCCTCCCCTCCCTTTACCCCATGTAAGAGGCTGATAGAAATCTGGTACCAACAGGATGGAGCTCAGAGAGGAGTCACTGGGGATGCAAACTCTCAGACTATCCCTGCTACAGCTACCACAGTCACAGACAGGATCTAGAAATGTCTGGAAAATGGGGGAACTTAGAGGAGGACTGTAATCACTCAGCCAAGTCCCACACAGCACAGGTTACTGCAGTGTTAGCACATTTTTACAGAAAAGAAAAAACAAAACATTATTGCCATTATCCATGAGGGCAAAGTACAGGGGAGAAAGTTTTCCTCTGTAGGGCAGATGAAGGAGGAGGAGAGCAGTGAGAAGAAATCATTAGTAAAATAATTGGCTGCCTGTTTTGCGCAGTTGCCACAAAATGTTTATGCTGTCAGTGCCATGAGGGTGTTGACTTGCCAAAGTCACAGCTGTGCCAAGGAACTGTCAACCACAGGGGCTGCTGTTGCTTTTTACTTTGTGGGTATATGAAGCACCTCTGGGTCATCACCCCTATTGCCCTGCTTTCCCAGGAACCATATCAGAAAGATTTATTATCAGCCTCCTTCTGAAACCTAGGATTTTGGCCCCCATGATTGCTATCAGGAACAAATACAACATCTGAAAATATCACTGAAAAAATGAAGATAGGATGCTGTGTGATAAAGGATCTGAATTAAGTTTGTGGAGGTTTTTTTTAAGTGAGTAATAACTTGGAAGCTTCTGTGTCAGAGAACAAAAGACCTGTTGTTTTTTCTCCGCTGCAGATAGAAAGAAATGTTAACATCTTATGTTCAGGCAAAATGATACTGAGTTTATTCCAGGACTGTGCTGGAGTGGGGCAGAAATGTCACTTCATTAAAGCAGTTCTGTTTGCTTTTCCACCTCATTTTCCAACTAACTTTAACAAAACACAACTCGAAGAAGGAAGGATACCTTTGTTCTGTATCAAAGCAGACAGATGTAAAAAAGGACTCCTAAGATACCCAAAAGTGGTTAACTGAGCACATGCAGTCATTGCAAAAATTCCATCAAGAAGCCTCACTTATCAGCAAGAAATCATATTAAAGCAGGGCATGGTCTGGGAAGGAAAGAGATGTACCACACAGTAATTTATTCATATACTACAGGTGTAAAGAAAGCTTCTAAGAGCACAATCCTGAAAGCAGCTGCAGCTCCCTGCAAGTCTCTGCTGCTCTGGGGGTGGTGAGCACACAGCACAAGGCAGGATTTACCTCTCATGGCTATCTCAGCCCAAAGCCAAACTGTTAAATGAATAAAATCCCTGCCTACTAGATCAGGACATGAGAAGATTGCCTACATTGCTGAGAGATTATCAAGTGACTAAATCTAGCATGTGATAGATAAAACAAATACCCATTAAAAATACAAATCTCTCAATACTAGGAAGAGAAATGCATTCCCAGCACAGACTCTGAAAGCCTTCAAAAAGACAGGCATATCCAGCATCAGAACAGATGGAGAAGATGAACAGTAATTTCTTTCCAAGCATCCATCCCCACAAAAGCAGTGAGTGCAGGCCCCCTAAAGAGACAGATAATAAGAGCAAAAGAAAAATGAAGAATATCTTTGAAACACCTCAGACTTGATGAGAACAGCTGGGAAATTCTGCTTTGAAGTGTGACATGCTAGAGACAAATGCAGACATTTCTGGCTACTCAGCCAATACTTTGGTTGGCATTGCCTTGACCTCAGAAATTTTCACTGACTTTTGTAGGTAAGAGGTGTAACTGCACCAGACTTCTGATTCTTGCTCTTGACTCCACTCAGCCCAAAGTAAATCCAAGCTTCAAATAATTTTGCCCATTCCCTTTGCTGACTTTGGAATCCACCTTCCCCTCCTAAGGGCACCTCAGTTCTGGTTGTTTCACACTAAAATTTCTCTAGATACAACTTGATCTAGAAGATGAAAATTGTCTTCCCTCATTCACCTGTCAAGAGAGAGGGTAGCAGCACGAGGCTTATTACTAATTATTTAATCAGCCATTCGTGGGGGTTTCTGGGCTTGTGCCAGCTCTACCTTCTGAGTTTTCAGACACACACAGTGTGAGGGGAAGGACTCCTGTGCACTCTCCCAAGCTGTTCCATTACACCTGATTTATAGCATGACACCTCTTGTTCTAGCCCATAACCTTGAGCTTTTAAACTACACAGGGGAAAATTTACTAACTACTGAGTTCATCTTAATGCACTAGGGGGAATCTTAAGTGGGGAAAAAAGAAGGCAAGGAATTGGGCATCCAGAGGAGCTGGTTTTGAACAACAATCATGTACTGGCCTAGTGCAGTGCATCTCACTCTGCTTTCATTTAAATGAAGTTTTAATTTACATGGCCAGCATACAGTAAGGACCCATGTTTGTCTTGCTCTGAAGGTGATAATCAATAGGAGAGTTGAACACACATTTCCCAGCTTATTAGCTGCACACATGGATGGAGTTTCCCACAACAGCATGTACAAATGCCTTTACTCCACTCTTGGCTGGCATCAGAGTTTGATTAATAACAGAAGCCAGAAGACTGGTTTGTAACTTTTCTATTAGGATAGAAAATTGTCACCCACATAAACAATTTCCTAGCAGTAAAGGAGTCCTCAGTGTAAACAGAAAAGCACTGACAGCTGGAACATGGGTGCCACAAGTCCTCTACCACACAAAGCTTGATGGCTGCACTGCTGTGCAATACACAAAAGCAGCACCCACAGATGCAGCAGTTACTCAGATGCTCTGCCCCACGTTTTGTCTTTGTTTTCAAGTGTATTACACAGACTTTCAGGTTAATTTCCTCAGCTAATACTCTTGAGGTGAATGCCTAATTTGCCCAAGGTAAAGTTAGGCTCTCCTTGGCTCGTTCCACTCAATGGCAGCCTGCCCTCCGTCCTAATGTACAACTTCCTTGAAACAAGCAGAGAGTGTTGATGCTACAGAGTAAATACAAAACAAGCTCTGCATTCACTGACTATTCCCAAGATGCTCCTTACTTCAGTCTAACTACTCAAAAGTCAGTTCCTGAAACTTTCCCCTTATTTTTGCCATGTAAGGCTCCAGCAAACAGCAACTTCTGTGATTATTTCTGCCATTACAATCTCTTACTTTGGTCAATTTTTAATTATTTTAAATTACATGGCTGAAGTGCTGCTGGATAGATGTCATTCAGCAATAAAGGCTTGTTCTTTGAAGAGCCTGAACTAGGAGGCTTTGTAGCTCATATGCTGGGGAATGTCACACTGTTTCTGTGGTTCATTGAGGACATTAGGAGTAACCTTATTTCTATTCAAAGCAGAATTCTGTTTGCAAATTACTTTCCAGCATCCCAGCAGTGGATTTTCATAGGGACTGGCAGAAAGCAGTGATTCCTATTGTTCCTTCACTCCAGTGACTGAAGGACTTCCCAAGCGACAGTGCAGTGGAGACAGGACTGTCACACTGCTCCTGCTTGTGCCAACACAGAATGACAGGACTTGCACTGCACCACCTTGGTTGAGCCAAGTTCACAGGTACAGCAACACAGCTGAAGCACTGGGCAGAACACATCTGGCAGTGCCCAGGTACCAGCTGAGCCCTAATGCAACCCACCTCACCACAGCAATTCCCAGCACAGACCTGGCCAGAACCAGCGGCACCCAACTGTCCAGACACTGACTCACGCTCTCATTTATCTTCCATGTTTTAAAAGAGGCTGCTGATCATTTTATAACTACAGTCATGAGCCTTTCTTGCTCTACGTTTGATGAACCACCTCATAATAACTGCCCAGGAGTCTCAAAAAGGAAAAAAAAAACCAAACCACACAGGTCCATAAAAATATCAGGCTGCCTGACAAAAGTACTTCTACTTTCTCATTGGATACTTCAAAACATTTATGAACAAGCCCAACAGCAGGTTTGCAAGTTTTTCCTCAGTTAAATCTCACATTGCTGAGCAGAGCTCACAGCTCTGCTATCTTCAGATTTCCCTTCACATGTACTTGCTCCTTTTCCCATTTCTGTACCACCAGCACAAACACACATCAGTGGTGAGTTTACAGTGCCCCCACATGTTACTCATGAAATCAGCACCAAGTAGAGGCCTCACTGCCTCTCCCTCCTGGTGACAGCTCATTTAAAGACATTCTTTTACAATAAATTATCTTCTGCTAAAAGCTTGTTGCAGTTAGCATGGAATTTTGTGTCTGAATCTGTATCAAATACCTGAGGTGCCAATGTACTAATTAACAAGAAAGCACAGTAGAATCAAACCTCTAAAATTTATATATATACAATTATATATAGAACTTGCCAGTATAAAGTTGTATATCACTAGGTCTTACTGAATTGGAAAAGGTTCAGGCTCCCAACACGCTGATGCACCTACCACAGAAACCACTCCAGACATCCTTACCATCCTACCAGGGAAAGGCAGGGACCAAGCCAGTTCCTCACCTCACCCAATCCCCCATCACTCCTGTTACAGCTGTGGAGCTTCCTCAGCCACCTCTTTAAAGATCAGCTCTGGGTTATGCACGTTTAAGACAGCAGAAAAGGCTATTAAGGAACAGAAGAATACTAAAACCATGCCAAAAAGGAATTTTCCCACTTATGGTCTTGAGGAAGAAAACAAGCATGACAAGCAACAACCTTGCTTTTTAACTGAGAAATTCTTAAAGCCCAGGTCTGTTTGTTTAAAGGAGTTTCAGGGCCACCTGCTACATCATAAAGAAGCTGGAAAATACATCAGTCACATTCTCACTTCCCTCCCTGTCTGCAAATTCATAACCAGAGTAATGATATCTCTAAGGACACAGCCTTCTCTGGAGGTCCAGAAAAGACCTGAAGCAAAATCTACAGCATGCAGGAGAAATAGGTACTGGAATAAAATTCCTAGAAACCAGGTTTTAGATATTTAGATGTTTCTAAGCATAATATATGTGAGTGCTTATTAAACTTGGATTATTTTGCAATTCTTTAGTCTTCTCCCAGATCATTGATCCCCAAAAAGATTATGGGCAACTCAAGTTTGCTACAACTTGTAAGAGATTCACTCTGACAGAGAGGAGTTTAAGGGCAGCTGGCAGAGCCCAGCACAGCTGTTTATCACAGTACAACAGAAACAGTTCTTCAAACACACATCAGGGACTACAGAGATAGAGAGTTTTATCAGAACACACCTTTCAGGCAAGTTACTAAATCGTGGCTTTACAGCAAGAAATGTGTTTGAAAGTGCACTGCAGAAAACCAGACTGCAAATACACCCCCATTAATGGTACTGAGCTCTCATCATGCTTGTTGTGTAACTTCACCATCCCCTCATAATCTTTAACATCATAAGACCCTTTCTTTGGTAGCCAAAAGAAATCACTCTGTACCAACATTTTTTAAGACAATAAAAATAATTTGTTTCCTTATAGGAACTGTCCCTTTGCCATCATCCAAGTACTGACCAAAGTAAACACATGTAAGAAAAGCTACCATGAGTTGGCGTGGCAGAAAGACCCAAATGAGGTAAACAATCTATCTCCCACTCTAATGTTCCCAGAATGGAAAAGAAAGGTCTAAATATCAGACATTTGCATTGACAAGCAGTTGCCCATTCACTTTTTATGCTGATGTTCATCAACTCTGGCCATCTGGATTTGAAAATTTGACTGGGTGAAATGAGATTCCCCCTATCAACCTCAGTCTTTTTCTCTTCAAAGAAGTAATGATAAAAATGTTTTCAGAGAACAGAAAGCCTGATTTGTATATGCAACAAGCAATTCCATATTCAATCCATGGAGTGTTTTACTTTCCTAAATGCTAAAAAAGCAATTTGTTTCCAGACAATGCAGAATTAGTTCACTCTTCACCAAAACAAGCTTTTCTCCATAATTTGCCTGTTACCCACACTGAGTTTCCAGAGAGAACAGCCTGAACTCCATGCCCATATGAGATTATTAATGCCAAGGGCAAAATCCAAAACGGTTTGACCATGCTGGAAGTTTTCACTGCCACTTCCTCTCTGACAAACTAAACATTGCCACCTACTGACTCCCAAAGCCTGAACTTCCACGGATTTCTTTTATTTTCCACTCCCAGACACAATGTCCAAGATGCACAACAAAGGCTGTTACAGCCCAGATAAACCAAAAATTGATGTCTAAAATTCTGAAATATTATTACTTGGTTTTGCCCACTGTTACTTGTTTTTTTCCAAATGCTGTAAACTACTTTAAGACGTCAAATTTTAGTTTGAGGCTTGATCTTGCAACATGACTGTCAAGCACACAGTTTTACAATAAAAGACCCACCATACATAACAGAGACACCAAGCTTTATCACAGTACCATATTTTCTAGATTTGGCAGTCCAGGGTCGAGCTTGAATAATGTGGTCCAAGTACCTCAGAAAAAGTAACAGCTGCAGCTCCAAGATTTTTCCATACCCACGACTTCACAAATAAGAAAAAACCCTATGATTGTTCTCACATCATCCAGCTCCAGCAGCACCAAAGATATAACTAAACCATGATTTTAATCATTCTTTTACACAATTACATTGCCCAACCAGAGATACCTATACAGCCACAAGAGTGTGTCACAGTGTATGAACAAGAGTTCTGTTTCGCAGCTGCTGCACATATTCCTTTGCTTGGTCAAAGCCAGTCCTTGGTGGCTCTGGGGGAGGAGGAGGACCTTCCACCAGCTTCACAAAGTAGTGGCACCTGCTGATTTTCATGATGCCAAACATGCCCTTGCCGTGGCACCGCACCCGCTTCACGTAGCGGCCTCTGCCCGTCAGTGACTCCGCTGAAGTGAAAAGGAGAGGGGAGAGAAGATTATTCAGTCAAGAACAAACTGCCACAGCTGCAATAAAACACCTGTCTTGCCAGTGTATTTTTCATGGCTGCTTCTAGAAAGTTAATTCTACTCGGGATTCTCCCCTCCATCTTTCTTCTGTTACATTTAGCAGATCACTGCTACAGAGAAACCCGTGAGCTGCACTTAACGCTCTTCAGGAGCACCAAAAAGGTGAATTTGGAAAGCAAGCACACCAAGATAAATATGTGGGGAAGGACAAATCACACTGAGCATTTACTAGATTATACAGCTCTTCTGAAGGTGGTATTCATTTCACTGCCTTTCAGTAGTTTGTCTCATGAATTCCTGTGAAGTCTTACAGACTTCATTTTCCCTCCTTTCTCCCTTTATTGCATTTATCACAGGTATTTTCATTATCTGCACATCCAGTCCTGCACTAGCAGCTCAGTCTTCTTGTGGCAGAGGCCTGGAAGGCTCCAAAGAATTCTAATCAAATCTGCTTTACCGTCCAGGTGACTTTTAGCTTATGAGGTCAGTTTGGTAAAATTTATACCATATTAGACAAAATGAATATGTTTTTCTCGGTCCTAAAAACACCTATGAGGAAACACTTCTATAATATTTTTCTAGATTAAAAAGTGCTTTAGTTACAAGCTTATCCTGCAAATCATCTATAGCAAAGTCTTTTTATTAATAAGTTTACAGTCAATACCCATTTACTTTTATACTGTTTCTGATGGAAGTTTACCTTTGATCCTGCAAATCTAATTGTACCAGCCACAGACAAAGCTCCCAGCATCTCTGACTGGCAACACTAAAAACTAGAAACAGTTTGCTTCTTGTTGGTCTTTCATATTCATGGCAAGCATCTTCCTCTTCAGGACCTTATGCTCGATAGGGAGCAGAAATTCTGCTCTCCATCTTAAAAATGCTGCAAACATGTGCCTTTCACATTTTGGTAAAGTTTAGCAGAAACTGTCCTCTATTCATTTCTGGTGATTTGAAGCATCAAAACTTTATTAAATATAAAACATTTTCATAGGGTAGGATAGAGTAGGATGACATTTTTCTAATGTACTAAATTTTAAAAATGTACCTATATGTAAATTTGATTTGAATTCCACATTGTGCTTTCTTACAGCCATTTCCTGTGCTTCTAACAGAACCTGTAACAAAAAGAAAAGAAATGGAAATACTGAGGAGGAATTTAAGCAATGGTATTTCTTATCTCTAGATAACATGGAAGCAATTGAAAGTTTAAGTCGGTGATAGAAAAAGTATTTCATAGAGATAAAAAGACAAACATCTTTTAGGTAAGATGCTCCTTGCATAGAATGAAAAAGCCTCAGGACAATTCTGTTACATTTTTGGGGAGATGGTTTCCACCAGCATTAGTCAGCCTTCCATCCATGGACCTTTGTGTAATTAGACATCAGACTAGAAATAAATTCCAAGGTGGGCAAAATGAACTTGGTCCATTCAATATTTTCAGCTAATACAGGACACCTCTTTGCCATGACTGTCAGAAATCAACGCTTCAGCCAAGAAAATGAGTAATTTGAGAATCCAAACTACTGTATTCAAAGCTTTTGTGCCTTTAGAGAACTCAGCAGCCTCCTTAACAATATCCTTCATCTCACACAGTTTAAGAACCAAAGCACACAGATGTAGCAGCCATTAGTGACCAGGATTCTGCACCATTTACCATGAACTTAACACCAAGCACTGCTAGACAGGACACCCACATGGAATTTCTCATCATGACAAATTAAAACAGCCAGCACAAGTGAGCCCAACATATTCATAAGCCACAACAGTACATGATTGCAATGAAAATATGTTGCTAGAATGTGCTCCCAACAGGCTTACTTGAAACATAAAACCCCACAGAAGTAGAAACACCTCCAAACTTCTGGTGACAGGTATTGATTTTAAAGTTTTCTGGAAACCAGGAGTGTTAAAAAATACTTCTACTTACCTCTTTGATCACCTTTGCTCCCTTTTTGTCACTGAATTCCAACTGAGCGAGAGCCTGATCAATGGACATTCCTTTTATCTGCAATCAAAGTGTTAAAATTAACTTCTGCAATTACAAATATTTCCTTTCTCTTATTCAGAAGACATTCCTTAAATTATACTGCTATTATAAAAGCAAAAATACTGTAGTTTCCTTAACTACCATTTCTTCAGTGTAATATCCTACAGCTAAACCAAACCACAGCCATTCCCTGCCCAGATCCATGCTCATCCCCAGGACTCTGTTATAAAGACATTGATTAAACTGTGATTGAATGAGGCTGTTAAGACAAATACAGTAATTAAATTTTGCATTCTAACAAGCCCAGTACAAAGTACTCTTGGCTTACCAGTTTTGCCAGATACCACATCTTATCTTTGCTGTATTTTATTTCCCTCCGACAGTGATATATTTCCTAGGGGCAAAAAAATAAAAAGTGAAAGGATGGATAATTTTGCTGTGAAAACAGAATGGAGCATCCATGTCTGATCCACAATCTATGTTCTTACTAGGAATAAAAAGGCATGGCTCTGCCTACTATGAGAACAGCATATCAAGCATAGCTTTGACATTTGAAACTAAAAGCACTAAAAAAAGGTGCTGGCACACAGGAGATTTTAATACAATCTTATGACACTTCGTTTATAAGCAGAAGTCCCTGAAAAGGATAATCAGAAGGTTTTTCACCATCTTTTCCTCTCATCCTCTCCACCTTTAGAAGCAAAGACTGACATGCCCATTCAGCCTTAAAAATATTACCCTGCTGTCAACTCAACCTACTGGCAGAGCAAATAAACAATATTACCAGAATGAACTTAATTAGCTCTTCAGAAGTGAAGAGGGTTTCAAGTTTGATTGGCACAAAAAGCTGCCTCCACAGACCCATTTAACATTATTACTAACAGGGACCAACACCAGCTAGTAGAATCTAACATCAATACAAGTTTGAAAGAGATGGCACTCTATGAACGGGTAAAACACTGATTTAATAAACGAGTCTGTCAATAGCTGCATTTTCACACACACTGCATCAGTCAGCACAGTCCACAGCAGGGATTTTTATGTCCTAGGCCATAATGTTCACAGGAAAAATCACTAAATGCCCATGGCCCACAAAATACATGCCTTAAAAAACCCTTTCCTTTTGACATGTAAATACTTTTACTTTGCTGAGCAGTGTGTCTAACAGAAGCCACAACACATTAACTCCCAATGAAGAAAAATTATAACAATGGAATTCCAAAATATCAGTTGTTTGACAGTACAAATTCTACCTCCTTGTAGTTCAGAGACTTCTACAGAGGATGGGCCCCTTACAGCTTGAACCACACAAGGCTCCAATATAATTTAGAGATGGAAAACATTCGAAGTGATATTAACTTCTACAATACAGCCAAACTGAATAAAATCCTGAATAATGAGCAAATAAGCTTTCAAACTAGTGCCTTGTGCAGTCACCCTGTGCAGACAGTGACAGTCTGTTCAGAAATTGCCAAACATTCACAGGTAAGGCCATTCACAGGTGGATCCTTACAGCTGGTCTGCGAGGCTCTCCAGGCAGCTGTGGAGGGTAAACAATCCTGTTCTTTTTCTCCCACTTCCCAATTTTCTGCAGAGATGTGCTTGTGTGGATGCATGACAGAGGAAAAAGGCTACCAGATGCCAGCCACCTGCAAGACAAGACCACAGCCTCAGCTGCTGAACACAAGAGTTCTTTGTCCCTGCCCAGCCTATCTGGAAAATTGTGAATTTGCTGTCTTGATAAAGAACTGACACATTTGCCTACTCACAAAATGAAATTGTTAAAGTCCTTTATAGTTTATGCTGAAAGGCCTTTTTAATTCAACAAAAAGCCTCAGGCTTCCTAAAGCAAGCTATGAACACTGGCATATCATGAGATTCCACATTAAGTGTCCTCAGATTGCCACACAAAGTCACAGCCACCTCTGTTCTGATGTTCTCATGGGGCTCAGGACTGACACAAACCATTTATAACTTTTCCAAGGTACTTTCCATACTTAACTTTTACCAACAACATCTTTAGCAGTCAAAACTTCTAGCTTTTCAAGGGGCTGAGTATCTCAGAGCATCAGAGGTCAATAAACATTGTGAAATTTGAAAGGAGAGGTGTTCTAAAGTACTTCCAAAACACAATCAACTCAATACAAAAACCAGACAGCTAATAGCAAAAATTAGTTTTCAGGCATTTTGCTCACCTCAGATTCTGAAAAACCAAGCTGCATTTTGCCCCCAGCTGCCTGGATAAAGCAGCACTGGGCAGCTATTCCTGACTACAACAAACAGATGAGTTCAAGACCAAATACTGTGGGTTTTACTAAGCCTTGAACGCCTTTGTGTGTGTGGCCAACCCGTGCAAAACATCTTAAAAATGACAGGCAAACAGAGCATGCTGATTTCAAAAGGGCATTGTACACCATTGTTCACATCCTAAAAGCAGAGATTAGCATAACACACATATTTCAATGTCATGAAATACTTTTTTCAGATATTTGCAGGGATACAGCTGGCAGTACCAGTGCACCTACAGCACAACTATGTGATTCCTCCAGAAAGAGGGGAAACTTCAGCAACTAAGAAAAGCAGTGACTGGGGACAGCACAGGTACCACATCACTGTGACCCGAACCATAAAGTCAGAGAAAATATGGATGTCCAACAGAAAGAAGTGAGGAGAGAGATGCTTCCATCATGGCACAAGCTCTAAATACACAGAAGGACACCACAGGGACAGAGGGTGACCTGTTCCCCCAGCTCCAGGGCTGGGTGAGAAGGCCAAACCAGGCAACACCAGGCACCCAGCCCCAGGTACCCCTGAGCAGGGCAGTGCCTGTCCCACTGCCCAGGGCAGCGAGGGATGGGTGACAAAGCCAGACTCACCTCTCTGGTCGTGCCCAGCTGAGGAGACCCCGCGCCCAGGCAGCTCCTGAAGAGAAGGAACAGTGAGCGAGGCATGAACAGAACCATAAAATCACTGAATGGTTTGGGCCGGAAGGGACCTTGAAGCACATCTAGTCCCACGCCCTGCCATGGACAGGGACACCTTCCTCTATCCCAGGTTGCTCCAAGCCCCATCCAGCCTGGCCTTGGACACTTCCAGGGATGGGGCAGCCACAGCTTCTGTGGGCACCCTATACCAGGGCCTCACCTCCGTCACAGGGAACAATTTTTCCGTAATATCTAATCCAAACCTACTCTCTGTCAGTTTGAAGCCATCCCCCCTTGTCCTGTCATTCCAGACCCTTGTAAATAGTCTCTTCCCGTCTTTTCTGTAGGCTCCCTTCAGGCATTGAAAGGCTACAACTTGGGTCGTTGAAGCTTCTCTTCTCCAGGCTGAACAATCCCAATTCTCCCAGCCTTTCCTCATACGTGAGCTGCTCCCCCCCCTCCGATCAATTCGGTGGCCTCCTCTCAAGCGAGACCCCCCAAACCAGAGCCGCGTCCCCTCAGCCTCACCCGCGCCCAGCGCCCAGCGCGCCGCCATCTTCCCGGCCTCGCTTTGCGGCAGAGCCCCGGGCAGGAGCACGGACCGGGGCTCGGTTTGCGACAGTTTGCGGCGGCGTGCGCAGCGCTCGGCGGCAACGCCCGGGGCACGTGGGGCGGCGCGGGGGGACCCGGGGCGATGGCGGCGGGGAGCGGGACGGGAACGGGGACGGGAACGGGGATGGGCATGGGGGTGCGGGCACTGCCCGCCTCCCCCAACTGGTACAGCAGCCGCTGCAGCGACGCCAGCAGCGACGGCCGCCTCTTCGGCTTCGCGGCGAGGCACCGCGTCTGCCTTCTGGATGTCGCCGCCGCCGCGCCCGCGTTTTACGGTACCGTCACAACCTTCCCTCGCGTCCCTGTCCCCCGCGCTGTACAGCGGGGACGTGGGGCCTCCCCGCCACCGGGAGCCCAGGGAGGGCACATGGGAGGCGGCGGCGGGAGCCCCGGGATTTTGGGATCCGGGAGGTGTGGGAAGGCTCCGGGTGTCCCGTGACGATTTCTCGCTGTCGCTGCAGGGGAGCTCATCGGGCACACGGACAGGATCTCCGGGTTCGCCTTTTGCCCCTGCCCCGGGCAGAGCAGCCTCTGCGCCAGCAGCTCCGACGACGGAAGCGTCAAAATCTGGGACACCGGGACGCTGTCGCCGGTGCTGGAGTACAGCCTGCACCAGGTACAGCCGGGCACGGCGAGGCAGAGCGGGGCACTCGCGGGCGGGGGTGCGGTGTTTTAGAGCTCGCACTCAAAGCACGGTGGGGCTGCTTTGCCCGAAAGTGAATTTCAAGCCCGGTGGAATTAAATCCGTTGGATTTTGCTGGCCGGCTCTTTGTTCTTACCCTGCAGCGCTGTTGCATCACCTTAATGAGCTGCTGGTTACCATCAAAGCCGCAGTGAACCAGCGTGCTCGTGGTTTGGACTCATTGCCGCCTAAGCCAGCTCGCTTAAAATGATCTCAGCAAGTCACTGTTGCCCACAGGACAGACTGAATGTATATTTGAAGAAGTTACTGTGGCTCAGGATTCCCCATCAGCAGCTATATCCATCCTAAAAGAACTCAGGAACAAACAGAACTGGTGCTGGGGAGTGCTCACAGATTATTTTCTGCCTGTTATCCTAGGCTAGATAGTAGTAAGCCAGCTTTAAACGTTTTCAATCCTTTTTTTCAGAATGCAATCTCGGCGCTGCATTGGTCACCTCTTGTGAAAGATCTGATTGTGTCTGGTGATGAGAAAGGTGTCATTGTTTGTTACTGGCACAACAGAAATGACAGCCAGCAGTTCTTCCCAGAGCCTCGGACAGTTTTCTGCCTCACCTGTTCTCCTCATCATGAAAACCTGGTGGCCATTGGGTAAATGCTCATTAGTAAATATTCGTTATGTTTTGTTTTCCACTCTTCTTCTGCAAGAATTTATTGGGACGTTTTGCTACATGGTTGAAAGACTAACTTTAAGAGGTCTTGGTGGCTGTTCTTTTACTTTAGGAGTAAAACAAATTAGAAATAACATCTAGATGTGGTAAACCTGCATAGGCAAAGAAATCTGTAACAGAGTAATGGTACAGGTTGTCTTCTCTGTGATAGGGTGACAGTGACCTGGAAAGAGTTTGTAAGTCACCTCAGATAGTATTCCACAAGCATCCAAGAATCTCTTCATTTGTTTAAATCTCTGCTTTCAGCTACAAGGATGGCATGGTGGTTGTAATTGATATCAGCAGGAAGAGAGAAGTTGTGCACCGGCTGAGAGGCCACGAGGATGAAATACATTGCCTGGCCTGGTGCCCTGTGCCTGGGGAAGAAAGGTTACCTGCTTGGCAGGATGAGCTCCAGGGTATGTAGACATGATTAACAGTTTGTGGAGTAGTTTTTAGTTCATGTAAATGTCCTTCCAGAGGACTGAATTCCTTACAGAAGGCTAGTAAGTAGCTAAGCAACTGATAAGTTCAATATCAGAAAATACGTTCTGATACAAATCAAGGTAATATTCAGCTCATTTTTATAAAGCTTTGAATTTGAAAGCATAATAACATGATTTCAATGGTATTCAGCAGCTCCTTCAGAGGAAGGCAAGGTTCCAAATGGGGAGCTGACACAGGACACAGCCACGAAGAAAGGTTGTTACCTGGCCTCTGGAAGCAAGGATCAAACCATACGAATATGGAGCTGTACCAGAGGCAGGAGTAAGTAAGATATAAACAGTAACAAGGTGTGGAACAGCTCTTGAACTGCAGCCTTGGTGTGCTTAAAGCATGGGGAATGTACTTCAAGCTGCAGATTCACAGAACTCCTCTGTCTGTCTGAGATTTTTGATGTGTCAGGTCCAGTGATCCCTCTTGGTTCTGCAGGTGTGATGACTCTGAAGCTGCCACCCACCAAGAGGAGAGGTGGAGCTGTGGATCCGGCGGTCAAGGAGCGCATTTGGCTGACTGTGCACTGGCCTGCTGGCCATCCCACTGAGATTGTGTCCAGTGGCTTTGGGTAAGTGGGCCACTCAGCAGCCTGGGGACCAGCAGCAGCTGCATTCGTTTGTTGATACCGAAGGAAGTGCTGAATAGAAGACAACTCCTTCCTTTCCAGTGTAACAGCAGAAAACAGGCCAAGAGTTCAGACTTTGAGAAAGTTACTGTTTATCCCATAATTTGTCCAAGAATCTGACTGAGTATTGACTGCTAATAGCACTAATTGTGGTTTATGCCCATCTACTGGGAAAAAATGTCAGTTTTCAGGTGGTGTTTGTGTGTGTAGCTTTGTACAGGCATTGGATGTCTGCAGAGCTCTGTTACTCCTGACCTGTAGGATATTTGTGATATAGTCTGGAAAGAGCCGTGTTGTTCTTCTGAAGTGAAGAATTTAAATAAATTTCAATTTTGCAGAGGAGAACTGCTCCTTTGGAATTTGACCCAGCCTGGCAAACGCAAATGGACTCTTCTGGGATCTTCAGAAGGACAAAACCACTCCCGAATTGTGTTCAATCTCAGTTCTGTGAAGCACCAAGACAAAGAGCTCCTTTTTTCCATTTCAATGGACAGAGATGTAAGAACCATTTAAAAATTAACATAGAAATGCCTGTACTATGCAGTTTGAGGGAGTCAGAGTAACCCTTTTAGGGCCACAGTTTTTCTCTTGAAGTGGGTTAATTGCAGCAATTTATAACATTTGTTCTGAGCACAGGTTGTGTATGTTTCTGTTAGTTTATAAGCTCAACCTCTTACCATGGTGGAGTGAATGTTTATGATGCTCTGGACTTGCATAGTACGGTTTAATGAAAGGTGTTTTCCACTTCATTTCCTCTATGTTTCCCTTTTAAAAGGCCTGGTTTTCCTTCTTAAAATCATTTAATTGTACAAAGTAATGCATCTATTTTTTTATGGGGTTTTTTTGCAATCTTTGGGGTTTTACAGGCAGCAGAGTGTCTCCTGTTCTGAAATTGGAAGAGCAACTTAGTAAAATGTATTCATTGTGTCCATTCCAGTCTTGCAGCTACTGCAGCCCTGTCTGTGACGTGGAATCCTCTGGGATCACATCCTGTCAAGCCTTGCATTCGACCTTTTGATTCTTCATTGCACTTCTGCTTTGTTCTTTCTTGTCCTATCAGTCACTGTATTTGACCACTCCTTGCTCCTTAAATATTCTTCAGGTGAAATGCTGGGATCTGTCAACTCTGGATTGCAGCTGGACCATGCCCTCCCTTGGAGGATTTGTCTACAGCCTTGCTTTCTCCCCTGTGGACACAGGCTGTCTTGCCATCGGGGTTGGAGACAGCATGATCCGCGTGTGGAATACTTTGTCCATGAACAATATTTATGATGTCAAAACCTTCTGGCAAAGCATAAAGTCTAAGGTTACAGCAGTAAGTGTGCTTTGGATTCCTGTTTTTTCCCCCTTATCTCTTCTTTTCACTGAATTTTTTTCAAGTATGTTTTTCTCACTCTGAAGGTTTTTCCCAACTAAAACGAGATAAAGCCAAGTTGTTAATTTTATACTCAATTCTTTCTGTATACAATACATTTTAGAATCTGGCAACAAATTTTTAGACCTATTTACAATCCTAGAAGCTTGCATTTACATCTAGTGGAAATAAGCTGAAGTCCAGCTGGCTGTTACGTTACTTTTTCACTTTTATCCTCCATGATTCTTCCTTGCTTCATCCGTGGTTACCCTTGCTGTGCTAGGAAGTTTCACAGATACAAAAACCAGTACAACCAACACAGGTCTCTTCAGCTGGGGTTTAACCAGTGGTTGGTCAAAAGTTACTGCCTGGTAAAAGAGCTGGTAGCTATTTCTGTTTTGTAATGTAGGTATTAAATAGCATTTTAATGATTTTAGTCCCTTTCATCTTATCCTATCAAAAATGGAAGGGGGAGAGCCTTTGATACTCAGAGCAGAGTGATCAAATCAAGTGGCTGTGGTTGGAAGGGTGGGTATAGGGCATGGTCCTTCTTCATCAGTTTCTGCATTTTCCTTTTGTTTATTGTTTAGCAATAAAGTGTAACTTAGGCCATTATGTGTCTCTTTTTATTTTTCTCACAGTTATCCTGGCATCCAACTAAGGAAGGCTCCTTGGCTTTTGGAACAGATGATGGAAAAGTTGGCATATTTGACACCTTGTCCAGCAGGTAAAAAAGCAGCTTTCAAATTCATTAGTGTCAGATCCTGCTGGTGTGTTACCATACAGGGGTGTGGTGTGGTCTTTCCTGAGAGATACCTTTGCTGTTAGATGAGTAGGATTTAATTAAAATTAGTCGAGCAGTTGGATTTTTTCGTCTGCATTATATCTGAGCTTCAGTGGTAAACTTGCCATAAGTTAAAATTGCATGACCCGAGATCACCTGTGGGAGGACATCAGTTCAGGAAGACTTTATCCAGAAAGACATTTTCAGGGAAGGAGGAGCAGCAAGGAGGAGAAGGTCACCAGCACAATTGGGTTACAATTTTAGTAGTGTCCTACAGCAGATGTTAAAGAAAGCTTGGTTGAGCCATGGCTTTAGAATATTAAAGCACCTGGTGTCTCAAGTATGTTGCTTTGATTCTATCTTTTTTTAATTTCTATTTGGTGAAATGTGACTGCCCCTGCTTCCTTATCTTCCTGCCCAGTGCTAAGAATAAGCCACCTCAGATCTCCAGTACTTACCACAAGAAGACTGTGTACACATTAGCCTGGGGGCCTCCAACTCCTCCTCTGACTTCTGGTGAGTCTTCCAACACCTTGTGGCAAAATAAAACGCCCATGCAGAGCACAGGGATGCCATGAAGCTGCTATTCCCTCCCTTCTTTGGAGAAGGAGCCCCATTTGCTTGGTGGCAATCCTTTAGAGCAGCTAAGAATGTGTTCTGCTTGAGGAACTCGTAACTGTTTTGCAAGGGTACAAACTCCTGTAGTTTGTGAATTCTGGTACCTTCAGGAAATAGGTGAGAGTAGTGCTCCACACCTCTGGGCTTGCTTCAGGGTGGTACAGACCAGGAACTTCACAGGCTTCCTGCAGCAATTGTATCAAATCAAATACGCCTTCCAGAGTTTCTGCCATTTGAACTTCAGCTCTTCTCACACAACTTGGATTTTTTTTCTTTTAAGGACCAAAATTTAAAGGAAATTTTAGTGTTTGCAGTGATTGTGCTATGAGGGATCTGTTGGTAGAAATGAGAGCTCCTTTCAGAGGGTTGTACTGTGAAAATTTCCTGCTGCTGGACTGCAGGCCAGATGGATACTGCTTTTTAAAGCTGTGAATTGTGTATATGTATATATATATACACACACACACACACACACACACATACAGAAGGATGTATATTGCTTTTTGAAATAATGTTTTGATTTATAGTGGGAGGGATTAGTTCTGTGAAGACTGATGAAGAACAGAGTATAATTAGCTCTTTTTCTCTGTTGGATAGGAGAAGAAAGTGAACAGCCCTCTGTAACTTTGTACAGTTGTGCTGGAGAAGGAATTGTTTTTCAACACAATCCCTGGAAGCTTAATGGAGAAGCAAATGACATCAACAAAGTCATCCGAGACACCAATTCAATCAAAGTGAGTATGAATTTGAGGGGGTTTTATGGATTCATAGTAACCATGCCAGAGTTTCCATGGCCTTGTAGTTGTAAGTTTCTGATTTTGCCTTTGTGATGTCTGTAACAAAAAACTTGAACCCCTCAGTCTCCACAGATGAACTTCAGAGACACTAGCTGACTCAAACTATTTAAACAGTTCATATATTTGTGTCTGAAGAGGGTGGTTGGTATTTTTTTTCTCTCAGTGTCAACATGGCACATCTTTTTCTGGCATCAGTTGCTTAATTTTCTACACTATAATTTGCTTAACTGGGAAAGGTAAATTGGAGGATAGAGTTTGGTTTTAAAGCTGTGTGTGGCTGCTTAAAGTAGTAGGTTCATACAGAGCTTTCCAGCTCCAAAGCACTTGAAGTGATAACCTGAATCATGTCCTAGCTTTCACCACGTGGTGGGCATGCATAAGTTATTTACCTCAATTCCTTTAGTTCCCTTGCTTCAACCATGAACCTTTTAAGACAAATTTTTCATTAAAAACAATCATGATTTTGCAGGAGGCTGTTTCCATTTATACTGCAGCCAGTGCAGAGTGGTTGGTGATCACTGAGTATCTTCTCAAGTGTGATCAGTCATTTCCTAGTTGAAAGTATAAAATAAGTGGAGTGGGTTGGATCTTCAGTTCTTTTAAGTCAGTTGAAGTTAGTCAAAGGGTATTGATTTGTATCAGCTGGGTTTTGGCTTCTTTCTTAAGTGAAGACTCGTTGGGAGTTAAGAGAGTAATGTTACAGGCATTGAAATGATCATATTTAGGCATCTAAATTGTAAATTGTAAGTACTTTTTGTCTGAATTAGAATGAATAGGGATAATTACAAGTAAACTTTGGTTTCTTTTGAAATGCGATAGAATTTGGTTGCAATGTCTGGTGCTTTCCAAGGAGTGTAAGGAGATGAAACATCCAGGTCCTACTGGAATCCAGACAAAACTTCAAAATATTTCCCAGAACTGATAGAAACAATCATTGGTTCTTGCATCAGTTCTTTCAGTCTTAATTGCTCAGGTTTATGTCACTGTTACAAAAGCAATGGACACTTCTATGATTTCCATTTTGCAGACTAATTGCAGCTCTGTCCAGTTGCCAGCCTTGTTCTGTTGAATGTATGTGAGAGAGATTTAAGAGGTTTTGGCAATAATTGTGTCTTCTTTCTGCAGCACAAGCTGCCTGCACGTACAGAGATCAGCTGGAAACCAGATGGCAAACTCCTGGCTCTTGGCAATGAGGATGGGTATGTTCCATTTGTAGGTTAAGGTGGTGTCTGTGCTGATCTTGACTGGAGTCACTGTGGTGAAGCAAAAGCACTTTTTGTTGCCCTGGTTTGTATCTGTTCTGCCACTGCTGATGTATTTGAATCATCATAATTCAGCATTCCCTGCTGTTATTTGTTGTACCTGCTCTTGGCATGGAGGATCCTCATTATCACATTAAATTCTTTTTCAAGGACCCACTCATGGTTGAAATGCACTTTTGCTGAGTTTGAGTTGAATCCAGAAAGCACAAACTCAGTGACTCTTAATTCACGTGCTCCAATTCTGCTCATGCAAGATAACAAAAAAGTTTTCCCATTTTCTCCAACTACTGGAATTCTTACACTGTTGTTCTTATATTTCAGCTCAATTGAAATATTTCAGGCACCAAACTTGAAGCTGCTCTGCACTATCCAGCAGCATCACAAGCTGATCAATGCCATTCGTTGGCACCATGAGCACGGGACCCAGCCAGAGCTGAGTTACCTGATAGCTTCAGGCTCCATCAATGCCACCATTTATGTGCATAATCTGAAGAATGTTGTAGGTAACAGTTTGCAGATTATATTCCAAGTCTTGGCATCTTTTTTTTTTTTGTTTATTTCTGTTTTGTCTTTCTGGCCATACTTAGTAATTTTCTTTTTTCTTTCAGAGAACTCTTCAGAAAGTCCTTTGACAATAACAGAGCCTTTTCGAACTCTGGCTGGGCACACAGCTAAAATCACAAGTCTTTCTTGGAGCCCCCACCATGAGGGAAGATTGGTGTCTGCTTGCTATGATGGCACTGCACAGGTATTGTCCAAAGCATCTCAGAATTGTATTTCAAATCATCCATTCCACAGCTGACTAAAGAGCAAAACTTGTTTTTGTGACATAAACTTTTGAAGTACTGCAAATTTACCTTTGGTAACCATCTGCTGGTTCTGGATACCTGATATCCAGATTATTTTGTGATTTGTGAATTGATTTTTAAGTCCAGTCATTAAGGTTTTCATATTAGCACTTTTGGATCCTTAGAAAAGGAAGACATTGTGCAGCTGTATCAGTGCAAGCAAAGGAAGCCCTACATTTTCTCCATTTGCATGTTGGTATTTGAAATACCCCTGCAAAATCCCAATAGAGAAGTTCCTGCATGTGCAAATCATGAGAAAATGCAGAGTATTAGGTGAAGAAGAGACTTTCTGAGTAAGTGGATTTCTGTCTTGTTGCCAAGGTGTGGGATGTGATGAAGGAAGAGCCACTCTGCAACTACCGAGGGCACCAGGGCCGCCTGCTGAGTGTCCAGTGGTCACCAGTGGATTCAGATTGTGTTTATACAGGAGCAGATGATTTTTCTGTTCACAAGTGGCACATCTCCAAGCAGGAACATACACGGCCTCCTCAGGGTGAGTGTATTCAAACAGAAGACCTTTCCTGAAGGTGATGTTGGAGCTAAGAAATGGAGGGTTGCCTTGTTGAAATTATGCAAGTTCTTGTGCTGAATTCCAAATCTGCTTCCTCTTCAGGAATAAACTGTGTCTAGGTTTACATTGAGTTTTATCCTTACTTGGAAAGTGTTGATCTTGAGATACAGGCAGCTAATTCACTAAAATTGCCACCTTTTACAGGCAAAAAGAGTGTAGAATTAGAGAAGAAAAGAAGTATGCAGCCAAAAGTCAAAGCCAAGAAGAAGAAAAAGCCAACAGGCAAGAGTCCAGGCAAGCAGGATGCAAATGATGCCATGAATGGAGATGACAGCATGAAGGAAATGTTGCTGGAGGAAAATGGAGTGTCAGACCATGAAGGAGAAAAAGAAGCTCAGGAGGCAGAGTTGGCTGATAAAGTCTCTGTGACTGGTAATAATCAAATCATCTTAGTTCAATGTTTCCAGACTGTTCAGCCCTCAGAGCATCACCAAGTTTAATTTTCATGCAGATTTTCTCATTGTATGGTTTTATTGAAATTGTCCACTTGAAGGAAAAAGGCTCTGGAATGCCTTTTGTAATTTCCCAAACTAGTTTGGGGCTAGTTGTCTTTAGATAACAAGATTCTGGCCTCATGAACAGTTACCATGTTTGACTTGAAACAGTGTCATTTTTGATCAGCAGTGATAAATCTTATAATACTGGTGCATCTTCATTGGTGTCTTTTGACATCTCATTTAGCCTTCTGACAGTTCTCTGTTTTCTTGATGATTCCTTTCCCTAAAAAGCTGTTAAGTTCTATGGCAAAGCAAAGCTTGGTTTCTGTATGTTTCAAAATTAGTGTACCAGAATGTGAATATGTGAATTATTCTGTGTGCATTTCCATTCATTGCTTTTCCTTTTTTAAATCACTTGGCTCCACAGTGTCCAGGGATACATCTTCATCTGCATGTGATTATTCTTCGTTCAGCTCACCAAAGCCTTTTGTGACCCAGAAAGCTGCTCCCGTGAAAAAGGATCCACCTAAAGAGAAGCCAGGTTAGTATGTTTCAGGGATTTTTTACAGTCCTGTATCAAGGCAGAGTTCCCCATTCTGGACTTGTTTGGCTGGAGCTTCTCTTCTTAATGTGACACCAAATAAATGCCAGAGAAAGAAGAGGGTGCTTTTAAAATATGTTGAGGAGCTCTGCTGTAACTGCAGCAGCAGTGACTAAAATGTGTCTGATCTTTCAGCTCCTGATGCCTCTCTAAAGAAGAAGAAGCCTCGTTCTATTCTGCCCTTCAGCACATTAATGGATCACAGATCAAAAGATGAATTGCATCAGGACTGCTTGAAGCTGGCTGCATGTCTGAAAACTAAAGGTATCAGTATAAAACTTAAAATACCGAGAGGGTAGGTGCTCTCAAGTACTCAGAATAAGTGTCCAGGGACTTGACTTCAATCACAGGACATTATTTTTCTTAAATCCTCACCTTTATCAAAGAGTGTGACTAGTTGTGGTATCAAACTTACATCTAAGTACTGAGTGTTGACCAGCAAATTGTTAAATCTGCTATACAGGAAAGAAAATAGAAAACAGAAGTACTTGCCAACAGTTGAGTGGTACAGTGACTTGGCACATTCCAGTTCCCAGTTTTGTATTAAATCCTAAATATTCATTCTTCTTATCTGGTTTAGATAATAATGAAGATGTGTCCCCTGACCTCAAGGACTGCATCCACTTGGGGCTGTTCACAGACAGGGATTCTCTGCACAAGATGATTGATATGGAAGGTAAGTGGCATAAAGAGTGTGCCCACTCTAACTTGTATTCAAGTAGAAAATAAATTGGGAAAAATGCTTGAGTTTTCTTTACTGTGGATTACAGTCCAGGATTAAGAATGCGGCTCTGTGTGAGAAGAAGATACATCTTTTTCCCAGATAGTTTTTACATCTTTCAGTTGCAAACCTGCCATACCTTAAGCTTGAGTTATTTCATTCTCCCAAGCTATTTTACTGTGACAAACGATGCTGTTGCACTCATGCTGATGGGAAGTGTGTTTGCTTCCAACAGGAAAGCACCACTTGGAGAATGGGCATGCAGAGCTCTTCCAGCAGCTCATGCTATGGAAAGGAGACTTGAAGGGTGTTCTCCAGGCAGCTGCTGAGAGGGGGGAGCTGACAGACCAGCTCGTAGCCATGTCACCCATGGGTATGTTTGCTCTTGCATCACATAAGCTGGTGGAATTGGCTGCCAAAGGTCCCCTCATTCTGGTGGTTCTGGACAGAAGCTCAAGAATTGGTTCTTTGTAATATGATTAGCATTCCTTACAGCTTGCTGCTGGTTTAAATATCCTTGTAAGTTATTTTACTGGCAGTGAAGTCCTGCAGTCATGTTCAAGGCCTAATTTTGCCCCACTTCATTGACTTGTGTTAGGATGGTTAAGAAATAAGAAACTACTCTGGGGCAGAGAAGAGGTACATATTGAAGAAACAACTGATGGTATCCCACAGGAATTCTTCCAGTTATAAAACTGTCTCCAATGGTGTTGCCTTCTCTTTTACAGCTGGATACCAGGCCTGGGTTTGGACAGTGGAAGCCTTTGCCAAGCAGCTGTGTTTCCAGGAGCAATACGTGAAGGCTGCCTCCCATCTCCTGTCCATCCATAAAGTCTATGAGGCTATTGAGCTCCTGAAAGTGAACAATTTTTACAGGTTGCTGTATATTTATGTTTATCTTGGTTTTCTTGTGGGGTGGATTTGTCATTTTGGTTCACTCTTTGCACACAGATTAACTTTTCTGTCTGGTTTCCCTTATGTGCATTAGGGAAGCGATTGTAATGGCTAAGGCCAGGCTGCGTCCAGAAGATCCAATTCTGAAGGATCTCTACACCAGCTGGGCAGCTCTGCTAGAGAAAGATGGTCATTATTCCATGGCTGCCAAATGGTGAGTGTTACTGGGGAGAAGACAGAGTTGGTTCTATGCCTACAACAAAGAAAGTTCTTGGGTTTGTAGCAGTTGAAATCTGTTAACTGGTCCGGTCATTGGTTGTATAAGGTGCTTTCTGAGCCTGATCTCACTAAATTTCCTCTAATATAGGTAGGAAAAGAAGCTCCAGAGAGCAGTTCAGAGCAAAAGATCCAAATGTCATATTACAGTAGAGCCATCTCTTTCCACAGACATTACTGGAAGTTTTTGAAAACTAGTCTAGCAAGACTAAGATTAGGTTGTCTACAAAAAGACTATGTGAGATTTCCAACCTTTCCACTGGAAACATGCAGTGCAGCAGTTCATCTTGAGTTTCTTGAAGCCTCAGCTAATATCCTGGTCATTGGGTTATCCTGCTCCAACTGGAGTGTTTATCCTTTGTGACTACCAAAATTACTAATACCACTTGAAATATTTTGGCTGGAGTAGTGTCCTCTGCTTGATGCTGATTTCAGTTCTGGCATTTTTGTGGATAATCACAGTTGTGAAAGGATTTGCATGAAACCCAGACAAATGCAGTAGGGACAAACAGCTGCATATAACCTTTGTCTATTGAATCTGTTTTGTTTTATTGCTCATCCAAGCCATGTGTGGTATGCAGACCACCAGAAATTTCAGTCCCTGACTTTAAGGCTGTGTGACTTCCCCTTGGTAGCTTTGCATCCGATTGTTCACCATATGTCTATAGTAAACTTTGATAAGAAAAAGTGGTGAGAGCTCTGAGAACCTGTGGAAAATCCACAATCATCTTCATTTGCATATTTGTGATACTGTGTTGCAACACAATTTAAAAACTATTTTAGTACCAATCAATTTGTTTTGCTTTTATCTTTTTCAGTTATCTGGGGGCTTCCTCGCCCTATGATGCAGTTAAAGTGTTGTCAAAAAAGGGGGATGTGACATCCCTTAAAACTGCTGCTGAGCTTGCTCTGATATCTGGGGAGGAGGAGTTGTCAGCAACTTTGTCTTTGAGATGTGCCCAAGACCTGCTGTTATCCAGGAACTGGGTGGGAGCTCAGGAAGTCCTTCAGCAACATAAAACTTTATTTGTGAGTCTGGTCCTTTCCACCTTCTTCAGTGTTTTCTCTCTCTAGATTAACTTAACTTGGCACCACTTCCCATACCTGAAGAGTCCACAAGTGGTCCTTTGAGCTGGTTTTGCCTCAAAATATTTTTCTGGGAGTATATTGCAATGACCCTGTGGAAAAGCGTGCACCTTTGCAGAGGGCCATGGTGGGGTGGTATGTAGGCTCTGCTTCTTAGTTACATGAGAGGTGGTTGAGAAAGTGGGATTCATTTTTAAGTGTAATACTGATCATGAGAAGAAAGAGGTAAAGCATTTGCTGTTTACATTAAAGGAACAAATGAGCCAACTCTAAGTCCAGCTGCTGGAGGTTTGAATTTGAAATCTCTTGTGGACTCAGAAGCAGGTGGCTACCTTGGCTTGCTCTGACGTTCCCGTCTGACTTCCCTTAGGCTCTGTCACCAAGAAGCTGCTACCAGCCATGATGTTCTTAAGTCACTCTACCTGCTGTGGTCAGCAAGGGATTGTTTTTCTTGTTGCAACAGCTCAGTGGTTTGTTTTTTTTCCTCCTTGTCAAAGGGACAAAGCCTTGTTTTCTGCCTGAACGAGCTGCTCTGCAGGTGCCTCAGTGAAAGGAATCCCTGTGAGCGAAAGAGCCCCGTGCCCCCCTGTTACCACAACTGGGAGCTGAACAGACAGGCCTCGTTTTTTGACATGGTGACAGAAGTGTGGCAGAATGTGCTGGGCATGGACACCACTGAACGAGCCACATGTGCACAGGAGCAGCTGCACAGGATTGAGCATCCTCCTTCAACCAGCAACACACACCCAAAGCAGGTAAATGGATTTCAGTCTGTGCAGGCATGAAGCCTTACTGTGGCATAGGCAGTAAACCCAGCCACTTTGTGGTGTTGCACCAGCCATTCCCAGGGAACTGATGTCTGCACCCTGCTGCAGCATGGGGTTACAGTCTGGGAGAGATGATCAGCAGCTGGGGCAGCTTTGTGTAGCCACCAGTTAAGTTTCTGCATTTGTTTGTGTGCAGGGTAGGAACTGACATAGGGTGTTGGGAGTCAGCCTGAGGTCACTGAGATGTGCTGGCTGGGAATTACTGACAGAGCTGAGGAGTCTCAGCACTGATTCGGGGGTTGTAGTGGACTGTTAGGGAGGCAGGGCTGCTTGTTGTCAAAAATCCTGGTGTTCACAAGGTCTGTCCATAGACCAGTGCTCCTGCAGCTCCTCTGTGTGACCACAGTGAATCACCGCTCCCGCTTCTCATCTGCTTAGCAGGACACAGGCAAGCACAGTGGCTGATTTTGCAGCTCAAAGTGATGTAGAAATGCTCTATCTCCTGCATGAAGGAGACTGTGTAAATTGCATTGTCATTAAAATTGCTTTTGGTCAAGTCATGTGCTCCTGGGCTCTTCCATGATGGTCATAAGCTCACACTTTGCAGTGTAACTTTTAACTGTGCTCTCTGGTGCTTCCTGTAGGTGCTTTTCCATATCTCCCATGACCTGGCCCTTGCAGCCCTGAGCTGTCACTTGGGTACGTGGGATGAGGCAGTGAAAAATATTCTTGGAGCTGTGACCCGCAGTTTTCATGCTGGGAATTTCACTCTG
Source organism: Corvus kubaryi (assembly GCF_017639235.1). Classification (NCBI taxonomy): domain Eukaryota; kingdom Metazoa; phylum Chordata; class Aves; order Passeriformes; family Corvidae; genus Corvus; species Corvus kubaryi. The sequence goes on along the minus strand of NW_024582079.1, from coordinate 2,723,073 downwards.
ATGCAGGAGATTTGCAGTATCATCCTTCCTGAGGGTAAGTGTCCTTGTGTCTCTTCTGCTGGCACTGACAGGGCTCTTCCTTGCCAACACAGCTGTGTCCATTAATGTTCCTAGGCTAAATAATGTTTGGAAGCAGCAAGACATACACATATGTGTGGAATTTGGCTAGTGAAAAGGCCACTGGGCGATGAAAATTCCTGACTGTGGAAGGAAGCTCAGCTATGTCCACCTGGTGTGAGTGATGTAGGAAACTTGAGTGAATTCTCTTCTGTGAGGGAGATGGGGAACATTAGAATGCTGTGTTCATTTCGTAGCTACACATACTCCAACCTGTCCTCCATTCTCTTTAGAGTATGCAGTGCATTTAGTTTGTGGCTCTTGATTATGTGAGTCTTGTGTTTTGCAGCTTGGGACCAAGGAAATTTGCTGTAGCTGATGAGAACATTTTAGCTAGAATAGAGTATTGTGTTCACAAAGATGCCAACGATGTTTTAGCTTTCATGCTTAGTGTACTGCTCTGCCAGTATCTGAGTAAATCCCTGATTGGGGTTTCCAGGGTTTCCTGGTTCATTTACCAGATCTGCTCTTTGTCTTTGGAAAGTTCTATGAACTATTTGTAATCCTTTTCTCATTATTAGGCTGTGATGACCTGAGACACAAACTGGACAGCACAAATTCTCAGAGCATGGATGCCTGCAGGAGTTTGGAGGGCTTCGTGGCTTACAGACTGCTCTATGACCTGTGGTGGAACCCACCCAAAGACTGCCTTGGCCTGCAGAAGGCTGTGTTGGGTCCTGTGCTGTGTCCCAGTGAGCAGACAGCTCCTGAGAAGAGTTGTGTTTCAGGTGACCCATCCCCTGAGGAAACGGTTCGAACTGCAGCTGAGATGGGTGAAAACCTCTGCAGTACAACTGACGTTCACAAGTGTGAGACACAAAGTGACTCAGGAACTGACTCGACTGATATGGTAGACAGACAGTCAAAACTGAAGGGTTGCCAAGTGCTCCTTTCAGAAGAGATGGCTGCCTTGCAGAACACCCAGAGAGACATAGCTGAGGTCCAGGAGACTTTAGCAGAAATGATCCGGCAGCATCAGCAGCAGAGGAACAATCTCCAGGAAAACACAAATGGAAACACGCAGGGAAGCAACCTGGAACAGAGTTCAGAGACTGAATCAGACAAACGATGCTCTGACAGCAACCAGATGAATTGGTAAGATTCAGCACATAAATGAGTGGATTAAAAAGTGCTGCTTGTGTGTTTGTGCAGGAAATTTCTTGTTTAGCCTAGACTAGCTCTAACCTCAATCTCATCCCCCAGGGGCACTTGAATATACAGCTCAGAAATCTTGCATTTCCCTTGGGGTGAACCACCATGTGCATAAACTCAGCTGAACAGTTTTGTGATGCATGAGGTGTTGTTACAGTGAATAAACAAGGCAGCTTGAAAGAGGGAGGATAATGAAAAGGCCAAGCATGACCTAAGAGTTCTGTTTCTTTGTTGAACATTGATTTGGGACTTTGGCAAGAACAAGCTCGAGCATAAAACACTTGGCCAGTTCTCTCCTGTGCTCCTTGTCCAGGAGGGAGGCTACACAGGCAACTAACAACACAGTTACTCATGACACCTGCTCTTCTCTTGACAGCAAAGATGAAGTAAAGCAACCGATTACGCTCCCTGAGCTCACAAAGCAGCTTCTGAAAGCAAAGCAGAAATTAGCTGAATTTCCAGACAATTTAAAGGTAAGTTTTCAGAAGAGCCACTGCAGTTCTGAAAAAAGACAGTCATTCTGTAAGGGCAGCATCATCACAGAATCCTTTTTGTACAGAAAGGAACAGTGATGTTCCTTGTGATCCTGTGGCAGTTTTGGGAGAGAACTGACACATGGCATCAGGGTGGTATTTTTCTTTCAAGCATAATTTTCCCCATGCAGTCGGAAAGCATAGCTAAAGCTCCTGTGTGGGAGAACTCAATGAGACATCCTGTATGGATCATCCCATGCATTTTAAGAGTAATCCCTTGCTACTTATGTATGAAAAAATTTATAAACAATGAAATCAAAACTTTAAGCTATAAAATGGCCTTTATAGATTAGGAGCTGTAGACAGTACACACCACATGCTTGAAAATATGTCACCGTGGTGACTGGGCAAGAGGAGGCAAACCTGGATAAATGTGAGGAGAAAATGCATCTCACTCCTGACTGTTCTGAGGATGCTACAAAGCAGTGTCTTTAGAGAGCTGGCTGATTATGTGGAACAACTGTAATATAAACTCTAGACATCACCTCATGTTCCTTTTTTTGCAGGTCTTCCCCTTCCCTGACGTGCTGGAGTGCTGCCTTGTACTCCTTCACCTTGGATCCCAGTGTCCTTCTGAGCTGCAGGAAGAGGCTCTCGCTCTCCTTAGGAAACACGGTAGTGCTGGGATTTACAAAAAGGCTGGCAGGAGCTTCTTGACATGACATGGAGACCAAACTGTCTCCCTTGAGCTGCCTCCAGCTGCTTAACACCAAGGCTGTTCTTTCTTCAAGTGAAGGCTTCTTTTGATGGCTGTGGCTGTTACTGATACAAAATGTCAGGTTTATACACATCCACTTGTGCTCATCCACTGATACTATTTAAGGAGACTGTTAGAAAATTGAAAAGCAGTAGAGTGTGGGCTTGAACTGTTATAATGGATTTTTGTATAGTTTTTTATTTGTTGGACATTATGCTAATGAAAGCTCTTGCTCTTTACGTGCAAGAGAAAGTTTTGAGCAGCTGTATAGTCTTTCAGCAGAGGAGGAAGAGTGAGCTGCCCTCAGGAAAATCAATGGTTTCTGTAAGCAAACTGACCCTTAGGCCAGTATTGTTCTTTAAGCATTGTGAGTTTATTTTCTCTCCTTTAAATAAAGTCTTCTACCACCATGAATTGGTATTAAATTTGATGTACAGAAATTAGTTCTCTAGACCAGTGCTATTCTAGACAGTGCCAAAACCAATCCTGGATTTTGCAGTCTTGAACATGCAGTATTTTGACCAGTCTTGCAGCTTACTTAAATGCTTTGCGTGGCTTGTTAGAAAAAGTAACTTTTCCCATTAAAAACACAAGGCTGCATAAGTGTCAGTGAACACAGCATCTGTCTTAGTCATTTTTAGAGGCAAGGTTTTAAATGCAGCAAAGAAAGTTGGGAGAGCGTGCATCATGAATTTAGAAAGTTTCAAGTAAAGATTATTGCTTAAGAGTGTTTAAAAGGAGGAGTGATGGATTTTTTAGATCAAAAACTATTCCAGATTCTTCCAGCCAAAATGCAGACTTAATCCTGACAGAATTCCTGCTTCAAGCTGAGTAAAGCCTGAGAACAACTTCAAGAGCAGCAGGTGAAAGCCAGGGGTTAGACTGAAACAAGATCCTGCGGTAGATGTGTTAATCAGTAAAGTGTTGCCACCAATTTGAATTTGCTAAATTCTGTACGAAGCACCCGAAAACCAGGCGGGGGAGCCAGTGCTTAACCAAACTGCCTTCCTGCACTTACAGCAGGAGCCACTGGAGTTTAGGTGGAGCAGGAAAACTTCACACACAAGTTTGTCCCTTTAAGTGGCCACTCTGCACTGCAGGAATACTGCACCATACTGTGAGCTGTGCTGAGAGACCAGCAGGGAGAGAATACAACTCTCCAGAGCTCTTCAGCTCAGCTTTCCTCAGCTACTGTACAATAAGCTCAAAAGACATTTTACTAAGAACTACCCCAGTAGCACATCATAAACAGTAAAAGAAACAAACTTGAGCATCTTTACGCATGTATCTCCCAAATTCAGACTCCAAAGCCTCAACTGTGGAAATTTTAGTGCTTGATGGAAAATCCGAAACAAAGCCTGGTTTAAAAAAATTTATTTTACAAAAAATAAAAACTAGTCTTTACAAACATTTCAAATACCAGCTCTAAACCTCAACTTTTAATAGTGGATTAAGTTTGTTCAAAATGCCAGTCTTAAAAATTTTGACATGTCCAAAAGGGTTTGTTCTTTTAAGAAATGTCATTACAGAGCTGTTGAAAAAAAAAATACTATAGAATGTTTTTCAAAGTCAGAATCCCAAGTTCTTCATCCTCTTAACTACTTTTCAGGTGATTATAATGAAAAGAAACAGCTGTTTTATCTGTTAAGCATGCCATAAAATTAGGGGCTGGAGAGGCAGGGGGGAACAAATATTTTTCCATCTGCTGACCTAGTTGTGTTGCAGGAGAAGAATAAAATTTGTAGGTTTAAGTTGAAGAAAACTGAAGTCAGAGTATTGGTCCAATCCCCTGTCAAAGGTGAACTTGTGGGCCTCTGAATGTATTTCCAGAACAGCTCCTTAATACCCGTAAGAACAAAGCTGAGGCTTAGTATGGGTCAAACCTGTAACATAGAGAATTAGAAACTAAGGAGTGCTGATCAAATCAGCTCCATTACTCTCCATTCCCTCTGTTGTTAAAGCAAATCTCTGAGTATTTTTAGCTGCAAGGATCATTTTTAATGTCATCCGTTCCCAAACTTCTGCAGTGATCAAAGGGAGCAATTTCCACAGAGAGAGATAAAATAAGCAACACATGAGGTGAAGCTGTCACCCTCACAACATGCAGAAGTTTTAAAATAAGCTTTATAAAACACAAATTACAAATTTGTGTGTATGTCTGTGTCCATTTTCACTGCATTTCCCAACCCATAGCTCTACCCAGTATTCTACCGGTAAATCTTCCTTGCAGATTCTGTACAGTATAAAGAGGAAAAAAACAGAGGTATACACAGTAGATTCTGTCCTTTGCCCTTGGTATTAAAAATATGGCAAACCACAAATGCTGGCATTAGGAATTCAGTCAACTCTTCTGGGTTTCAAAGGAAAATGCAGCTCTTCAGCAAAACTGCAGGCTTGGTGCAACCTGTGCACTGAAGATACTTTTTGTTTGAGATACTGTTTAGGGAAAATGGCTGAGGACAGCAGCTGCCAATATGGTAAACATGTTCTGCTGAGGGGCACCGCTCATCATGGGTGCATGTTGTTGATAATGGCCAAAATGCTCATTTTCTCTTGGGCTGAGTCCACATCTTCATTTTGTTTCTGAGCCACTCCTGTGCCAAGGCCATACAGTCGTCCACAATACTTTGCATCATCAATTGTATCCTCAAAAAATAACTGCAGATTTAAAAAAAAAGAAGAGAAACAGGTATTGTTTAATTGTGCCTCTAAATCAGAAAACATCCAGTGTTAATGAACAGCTCATTTAAATCAGCCACCTCCAAGATGGAGTGTGTAAATTAAAGTAAGCACATGAAAGGTAAGTAAACAGAACAAGTCTGTGCCAGTATCAGCAATTCCTGTTCCTGACAGTTTGAAGTGTAACGGCCACAAGGCTCAAAAATCCCAAACCAAAACAAACACCACATTGTACATGTTGACATTTATGGATAGGAAGTGGAGAAGGAGGAACACTGCAGTACCTCTTTCATTCTGAAGAACGCCATTCCTGTGAGAAGAGAGTCTGATCCTGCCTGGTGCTGTCGTCCAATTCGCTGCAAATCCAGCTGATCTGCCACTTCCTGAAGGCCACCCTGCAAAGAGAACAGAAGAGATTTTATTTTGGCAGATCCATCTCTTGCCAAAATTGCCACGTTTCTCCAAAACATGAGGGCAAACAGGCTGTGATGAACCAGTGCAGATCCCAGCAGTACACACACTCCAGCTGTGAGCAAAACACAGTGGGAAATGGTGTTCAAGAGTCCATAAATAACTCTTTGGAAATTTAGGTGCCTTCCTTTCCTGTTGCAGATACTTGAGATAACTGTGGGTACATTCATAGGTTACACATGCTGGGCCTTTCCCTCCCTTTACTCAAGGCTGTGATTCAGTAGATAAATTACCTTCAACCCTCTTACCAGTTAATCAAGTCAGAGTATTTCATGTAAAAGAAATAGCCTTGCATAGGAAGCATAAATATGCTGAATTATAATTAGCCTCTGATACACAAACCAGAAGGCTGTGGCAATGTCCCCTTTATAATAAACACTTGGTAAGTCTGAAACTGGGGAGGGCAGCATCCATTAGACACAAACTGTGTCTCAGGTGCTTCTGTGTCACTACTGGCTTTTAACACATTCCAGTTCTAAGACAACATCTGCAGGAGTTCTGCCACTTGTATTCCTGTACATTTACAGTGTTGATGCCCATCACCTGCGTGCTGGGGAGATACCTTGAGGTTTTTGCAGCTCTTCATTAAGTACTTCACATCATAGATAGATGGGAAGAAAAGATTTAAGATATGGAAAAATTCATGTTCCTCTTCTGGTAACCTGGAATCTGTCAACAACTTCACCATGTAGCCAAAGTCATAACCACTGAAAACAAAACCATAGAGAAACCAGGTAAGCAGGCAGCACCTATAACCCAATCAGTCCTGTATCTCCTTTTTCAATAGCATTTTACTTGCTGTGCCTTTCAAGCCTTAACATTTTCTGACATTCATAAAATTCTAGATCCCAGCCAGAACACATCCTGATTTTCTATGTCAATGTAGGATTTTGGGATGCTCCCCAAGTGCCTTCACTGGCCTTTTGTGGAGCAGCTAAGCCATTGGGAAGGATACACGTTTCTTCCCAACTCTGTACATTTCTGCAGCTAAGGGCAATACAGAAAAGCAGGAAACCCTGCAAGTATCTGTTGAGGGAGAAGGAGGTGGTGCCAAGTCCTTTCATTTGTGATAGTATCAAGGACCAGAGGCTTCCTAATCAAGTTGGTTGAAATGCTACAAGAGAGATGTCTCAACCACACAGATGGAAGTTCAGAGCACCACCAACACTGGAAGGAAAAAGAAACAAAATCCTTACTTTACAATGCATTTACTAAGTGTAGAAATCACATTTCAACTTGTTAGTAGCTTCTTCAAGAGAGGGAGACTGTAACAGCAAAAGGATTCGCAAGCAGTCAGAAAGTCAGACTATGAAGTGTCCTTACTTCTTAAACTTGGCCTTTGTATCTTGATGTTTATTTTAAGAACTACAGGACTGCTAATTTTTCTCCTTAAAATCTGTCAATTTCCGTGGAAAATGCAGAGAATTAAGAAGAGATTTAACAGGGTCAGTGACCATCCTGGACCCACCTGTGGAAGGACAGCCATTTCACACTGTCACTGAGAACAACCCCAGATGTCATCAGCAACTCAGCAAAATGCAGGGTATCGATCCCTTCTTCTTCATGCTTCTGGAACTGCAGCCCAGAGCTGGCAAGGAGGTCTATGGAATCCTGAGAGTACATGTCTTCCCTGAAGGGAAAAAAAGCAGGTTTGCACTCAGGGTGCTGCCAAGACAAGCTCATTTTAGAAAAATTCTCCCCACACTGTATGTCAAGAATTGGACTAACCAGTAGGATACCTGTGGGTTCCACTCTGTCTCTCTAGAATTCAAACTGACTCAGTTTTAATACCACTACAGCAGCCTCCTACATCCGTAACAAGCTGTGATCACAACTAGTTAACAATTCCATTGCTAGTGCAAATTCCAAAGATTCCACCTCCATAGGACTGAAACTGAGAGTTTTGAACAATGTCGCTTCTGCAAGGCGAAGGGAAGCACCACAGATGAGGGCCCAGAGAAAAGGGGAGTTTTCCCAAACGGGAAGATGTGCAACTCTGAAGCACTGACCATCATTCCTGTCTACATTTTTCCATTTCACTCCACAGCAGGTACCACCTCATCAGCACCTCCACTTCCATCTCTGGGAGTAAACAGAATTGCATCATCCTTGACTCAGGAAGGAGGACAAGAATGATGCGCTCGGTGGAGAGCTGAGCAGGAACCTGACTTCTTTACTGGTTTGTGTCATTTGAGGGGGAGGAAACACACAGAGCAAAGTTCTATCAATATGATAACTCATTTAATGAAATGATTACACAGCAAAAACCACCTCACTCTGATTTCTATACTTTTAAGCTCACAAATTTGTGGAGTAAATAGTGAAATTTTTGGGTTCAAGAACTGGATGATCTGCACATAGTAGCTACAAATTTTTGTAATGCTTTCCAATGAGAGTTTCATAAAAATAGATTGATTTCCTCTACATGTGTGGTTTTGCCAGATAAACCCTTTCTTTATTTCCAGACAGCTCTAGTGGTAATTATGCTGAGTTTATCTTTATAATTACAGGGGAAGGGATAATGAAACTTGTTTCAGCTGCAACCCAGAATATTACAGTATGGAGGAGACAAGAATGGCCACACTCCATTTAATGGCCACACTCATTCTCCTGAACAGATGTGATGATTACACCAACTTAAGCATGCATCTGTAAAGAGGTCTTTTTCTTTTTGATGAGACCAGCACATCCATTTATTTTTAGCAGAAAGAGATGGAATGTGCATATATATATATATATATATATATATATGAAGTCTCAAACATTGTTCCAGAAAAAAAAGGCACATAAAATTATCAAGAGAAAGGGTAATAAGGATAGAATTTTAGCACGGCTTTGAACTCCAGGACCATTGTTAACTCCTGGCACTCCAAAATAGGTTCCCACATAATCTGTATTAGAATCTAAATTCTTATTACTCAGAACCAGCCAGCAATGAGGAGCACATGGACACTGGTATTCACCAAAGGAAAGCATTACTCCAGCAGAAGGGAACAGGAAATTATTCCCTAGCTCAAAGACTCACGTAAGGTTGAATTTGAAGTTGAACTGCCAGGTATTGATGCCAGAAGGATATTCCCCTTTCTCATTTGTGAAAGTCAGGCCCAGCTGGATAATTTTCAGCAGGTCAACGTTACAGCGAAGGAGCTGGTACTGATAATCTATGGAGCTGCGGAATTCACCGATCGGCCTGACAACAACTCCGGGAAACTCCGTGTCCTAGGAGAGAAGGGAAAATTGATTTCACCATGGATTCTATTAGGAGTCATTACTAGCACTCTGTTAGGAGGGTAGTCCAGACAGTGAAAACCTTCACTGCTTCTGAGGAACAGTCAATGCCTACATTAACAAAAACTACTGCCAGTCAAAACACATGTTAACAACAGCAGCCATCTATTAGATGAAAAGCCTCCTACTTAGCCAGTGATTGTCTGCTGTCTTTGCTGAAAACCAACCTGCCACGCTATTTTTACCCTCAGATTAGGTCACTTAATTTCTACTGACTATACACAAAATCTTTCACAACGAACCCAGTGTTGTGCACCTGACACAATCTCTTCCTTGCCCAAGAGGTATTTCTGTCCACTCTTACTGCACAGCCACTAAAGCTGGTCCTAAGCACACTTTCAGTGAGATTATAAAGAAGCAAGAAGTTAATTTCCCATTGACAAATGTTAACAAAAAAATCATATTCACTTCCAAAGCTGAAATTGACACCAAAATCCTACACACTCTGCAGAGGCATCTGTCTTTATGCCACACTTTTAATAAGGACTTTTCCTAGCTTGAGTTTCAGTGTTCCTAAGCAAAACTGACAGAACTTACAGTATCACAGCTAAAACCAGTTCTTTATCTAACACACTGGGTGCTGCCAAGCAGATACAGACTTGTAAGAGCAGGAGGAGATTCCTCCCACCTGGGGGAGATTATGCTCTTCTTAAACAAAGCTTTCTGAACACTGTCTTATCTATAGCCAGAATACTTTTCTTCCCTAAGAATCAACATAAGCACTCATTAAAAGGGAGGCAGCCCAGCTGGCTGGCAGTCACTTGCAGGCCTTTTGACCTCCAGTCCCATGGCATCTTCCATAGCCAAATGGAGAAACATGTACACAGGACAAACACACCAGTGGAAAAATAGGGATTTAAACCCAATTGTGACTTGTTTCATTTTCCTGTTGCACAAAGTAATACACAATGAATAGGTAAATATTAAATAAATTCATGTTTTTAAGTTGGTCTCCCTCTTCCCCTTCTTTCAATCAACCCATACTCAGCACTGTATGTTTGTATTAAATTCTGGAAAGCTACTGAACAGCTTTTTATGTTTTCACCTCTTCTAGTTCAGTTTGACTGGGGGTAGGGAGAAATACTTTCACCTTCTCACTCAATAATCAACTTTGTCCCCAACCCAAAAAAATCCCTTGACTAAGGCAATTAGGTCAAGTATAAAACATTCACCATGGCAATGTAGCTGTAACTCAGAACAATCTCCCGAATTTTCCTCATTTCTTCCTCCAGGTTGTTGGCCCATACTTCACAGATAACCTGGCTGTTCTCTGCAAGGGCTGCTGGCATCTTGCAGGGACCAGAAGAAAGGCAGCTGATGCTGACCTCAAATGATAGCGTAGAATCACGAGCTGTGCAATCTTATCAGTGTGCTGCTGTAAAGAGATAAATAAATAATGCTTTAGGTGAAGGAAGTGACATGTGAATAAATGCTCTGTAGGAGTCAGCCACACATCCACCTTCAAATAACCCATTTAAAGCTTACACCAAGTTCTTTCTTGATCACTTTCTGTAAGCATGCTGAATGAAATCTGGAGCATTTGTTCACAATATAAGAGCAGATGCACAGTCAACAGTCCAGTTATTTATGTAAAGAATCATTATCCCTATCTTCCTTTTCCTGGCATAAGCTTTGAAACTTCGGGCACAAGATGCACAGGCAACGAATGCCCATCTTTAATCCTCAGCTACTGCTCCATCCCTGGAAGTGTTGAGGGCCAGGCTGGATGGAGCTCTGAGCAACCTGGTCTAGTGGAAGGTGTCCCTGCCCACAGCAGGGGGGTGGAATAAGATGATCTTGAAGGCCTCCTTCAATCCAAACCACTCTCTGATTCTATGATGAAGACAATTGTTTAAACACAGTAACAGAACGCATTAGAGAGAACCCTCAGTGGCACGAGTTTCAATGTGTATGAATACCTAAAGGGCGGGTGCCAGGCTCATCTTGGTGATGCCAAACAATAGGACAAGAGATAATGGGCAGAAACTGATGCACAGAAAGTTTCAGGGGAAACCCTGAACACGAGGAAGAACATGACCAAAAACCGTGCAGTGACCGGGAACGGACTGCCCAGAAAGGTTTAGGAGTCTGCCTCAATGAAGACATTCCAGAACTGTCTGGACACAATCTTGTGCTATACGCTCGGGGATGACCCTGCTCGAGCAGGGAGGTTGGACCAGGTGACCCACTGTGGTCCCGTCTAACCTGCCCCATGCCGGGATTTTATGGTTCTCTGACGTAACTCGAGACACTCCGCACCGGGGTGTTTCAGCTGAAACCACCGGCAGTGTCCGAAGTGCTACAGCCCGGCTGAGCCCCCGGCTGGTGCCCACTTCCCGCAGTAACACCGGCGAACCGCCCCCAGGCGCCTGCAAGGGAGCTCCAGCCCAGCCCACGGCCGGGCCCTGCGCCACCAGTTACCCGGAGGGACCGAACGCACCGCCACAGCCCGGCGCGGCCCGGGGTCACCTCAGGGTCCCCTCACAGCCTGGGGGCGGCCGGACACGGTTCATCGCGGCCGGGAAGCGGAAAGGCCGCTGTCCCCGCCGCCGCCCCAGCCCCTCAGTGCCTGCCCCGGTGGCTGTCCCGGTGCCCGCCCGCCCGCCCGTCCCAGTCCCCGGTACCTCCCGGCAGCCTCGGCCGGGACGCGCCGCTCTCGCCCCGCGCAGCCGCGATGGCTCCGAGTCCCCCCCGCCGCGAGGGGCGGCGCTTCCGGGTCTCGCGCCGCTTTGGCTCTCGCGAGAGACAGCGAGAGACAGCGAGAGACGGCGGAGCCGGCGGCGCGCGCGACGGGACGGGGGAGGGGGAGGGTCCGTTACTGCGCGTGGCCGTGGTGCCCGTACTGCGCATGTGCCCGGCTCCGGCTGACTCGTGATTCTCCTCCTCCCTCCCCCCCGCAGTGCCGCTAATGGGCTCGCCCGGGCTCTCCGCGCTGCAAACGGCGGGCGAGTCCAAAGTCCGCGGGCGGGGGGTAGGGATGAGGGAGCTGGATGCCTCCGCTCCGTGAGGGAACCGGCGCCATAACGCCCACCGGGGCTGGGCTAGGCTCCCAGCATGGGGAGCCCCCAGCACCCCGATCCCTTGGGACACGGGCGGCCCCGGGCCCTGGCTGAGCGTCCCCGAAAGAAGCAGAGGCCACCCCTCCCTCACCAAGGGGAGGTGAGGGGGTCCCCGGGTCGGGGTTAGGCCCGAGCCCCCCCGGGCTCCCAGGCCACGGGCGCGCAGGGTGGGAGTGGGATGAGGGTTTGTTTCCCAACGGGGATTTTCTAAAGCCCAGAGAGCAAACCACTGCTGTCCTAGCACGCGTTGCTCCTATGGTGTAGTGGGTATGAAGCTCATTAATTGAGCAAGTTCTGCTTCTTCCTGCAGGAGCTTAGAAGTCATTTAAGTTCCTACTACACCTGCAGACTTTTAGTCTGGCTTCTCCTGTTCCAGGAATGGAATTTAAATTACGTTAGCAACAGAAGGTTGTAGCTGGTAAAGCAGCTACTGCTTGTGGAACACGGCTGCCAACACTTGCTTTGCTGGCTGATGCTGATGGCAGATAGGCAGTTCATTTGGAAGCTTGTCTACTAATTAAGCTTAGATAGTATTTCCTTTGTTTTAGACTGCCTTCCTTCTGGACAGGGTTGCATCTGTTGTAAAATGCGTGTGTGCCTATATCTATATATGTTCTGGCACTGGGTTATCTGCCCACCATATGGGAGTCTTTCCTCTCCCTGAATCTCAGCTACTTGCCCAGCGTTTTGATCAAAGTATCTGGAAAACCAGATACTGGTATCTTTCACATGTCATACATCGTTCAGTGTCTCAGGTTTAATGTTCATGCCTCAGCAGAAATGTTACCTTTGGAAAAGAAGAGCATTTTTCACGTGCTGCTCTGTCAAGTGACCTTGCTGCTGTCAGCATCTTAGTACGTCCCATTATTGAGCATTATTTTGATTCAGAGTTTATCTTCAGAGATGATGGAGAGTTACCGTTTTGCCTTAGCTCTGCAGTCTCTAGGGTTGCATTATTTATGCAGCATGCAGTATGCTACACTGCCAGAAAGTAATCACCTTTCTTCCTGTGGTCAGTTGAGTCTGGGATTCTCTACAAGGAAATCTATATTGTTAGCAGGTAAATTTAGCAGGCTGGATTACAGCACCCTGTAAATATAAGGTCAAGTTTTTATTTCCCGAAAGAGTTCAGAGTAATTTTTCTTACTCGTAAACCCAGTGCTTGAAGGGATGTTGAATCTAGGGAAAAAGGGAGGATGCATCTCTTCAGGCCATTGTAAATATCTGTGCCTTGGTACTGTAATAAAAATGTGTTGCAGGCAATAACCACCTGTGATAAATTACATTTGTAGTGTTTAAAAATTCGTGTGTAAAAAAAAAAAAGCCGTTCAAGGATGTTTGCAAGCACTGGTGGGAAGAGCTGGAGATGCATTTTGCTTGATGAGGTCAGAATTCGTTTTTTTCAAACACGACATGGCTAATAAAGGTTCAGAATAGCTGGAAAAGGCACCCTGCTCTTTAAAAAGTCCCATCATTTCTGTATGTGGAAGTTACCAATTTTGCCTCCAACTCCAGCACTCCAAAGCAGGTCTTGAAGAGTCCTCACATCTACACATGAATGTAGAGCTGCATTATAAAGTGGAGTAAAGGCCTTTAGCTCAACACTTTCACACTGGGCAGCTTGAGCTGCATGTCCTGTTGTGCCTTTCCTTTAGAGTTTAGTCACACCACCACAGGAAAACTTAACTTGTGGGAATCCTGAAACGTGAACTTTTGTTGTCCTCACCCTTCCATTGTTCCGTAAAAGCAACCACTGCAGTGCTAGGTCGTGGCACACATGCCCTGGCAGGTGGTGAGAAATCTGGTTCAGAATGCAGGGAATTAGGCAATGGGTGATGTGTGCCAAGTTCAGATGCCTCTTCAGCCTTAGAGGAACTGTCAGTATGGGCTTGTACAACACTCTGAAAGATTCTTCGTAGATTTTCCCCTGATGTTCCTTTTGAATAGTGAAACAACTAGTGGCTATTACAAAAACTGTGGGGAGTGAACAAAGTTATTTTATGAAGTGTCTGATCAAAAAGCTTTTTTGCTGAGAAGAAATCAGACTTTTTGCATGGCTCAGCAAAGATTGCACCAGCATTGGAGTGTCTGTGGTGGAGACATCAGCAGAGGGCACAGAGCAGCCAGAAGCAGCTGTTAGATGAGTGATAACCTGTGCTAGGCACAAAACTGCAGCAGAAGACAAATGGCATTTACAACCCTATGACTAATGTGCTGAGCTGTCCCTATGGGTATGAATATTTCAGAGATTACCCATGTTGGAATTGAACCGTGGTTAAAAAGGAACACTGAGGTCCAAAATTCACTGTCTTACCACCTCCTTTTGGCTGTTGGATGAACAGCCCTCCCCCTGCAAGTTTAAATCCAAAGATGAGCTGAGGACATTATCCTTATGGCACCCCTCTCTTGAGATGCTCATTTCCACTTCCTCCTCTGCACGTGAGTAAATAGTTTGAAGGAATCACATTCCTCCCTGTTGAGTCTGCTCTGTGTGATAAATACCAATTGGTAGCAACTGCTAAGAATGACAACTTCTGTCCCTACCAGGGAATAGTTGGAATTAGGTAAGAGAAAGTGTCGATGGAAACAGTAACAGAGGGTTAAATCCTGTTCACTCTTGCAGAGCTCTCTGCAGTTGCAGCTCTCCTGGCATGAGGTGTTACTGAGAAGGAGCTTGTGTTACTTCACCTGTGAAGGGCAAACAAGGCTAACTGTGAGGCAGAGGTGATATTCCCTGTCTTTCCTCTTGTGGAAAAATAAATCTGGGGAGTTATGATAGTAACACCCTCAGTTCTCAGAGCTTAGTTCGTAATAGGGAACTATTTATGGGGTAAGTAACAGATTGGGGCCACATTTGCATAATAAAGACTAATGTTACTGTAAATTACATCTTGCTCTCTGCAATACTATAATTACACTCTTTATGGTCTGTAAACATTATGTTTAAAGACAGCTGAGCCCAAGCACATGCTAACCTGTATGTATCTTCAGCTTACCCATGGAAGCAAAGTCTGTAACTGGTTGAGAGCACTGTGTAGCAACAGAGTTGGTGTAATTTTTAGACTTACTACAACAGCATGAAAGCTGGACTGCTGTTTTTTTGCCAAATTCCACAGTGACCCCTAATTGCTTTTAACAAATACACCTTTGACCCATTCAGTTGCACTGGCAGTAGCTATTTTGTGCTCCAGCCATGAGTTAGTGAATTATAAAAAATGCTTATCTTTAGGGGCATTGGTGGCTTTTCTGTTATAACGATGAAAAATTTACCTGCAGAGATTTATTCCACGTGCTTAACTGAGTAACAGCGTGCACATACCCACGGGGAACACTGCCAGCACTAACAGTGACATGGCACTGGCTTCACATGACTTGTCTGGGAGGGGACAGGCAGCACCGGCTTGGAAGCACACCCCCGTCACCCTTCCCTAAACTCTCATAAAGTTTCGAGAGCAGTAGTGAAAAGTGAGGAGTTGAGCTCTGGGCTCTGAATAGACACAAAGGACCTCTCCTAGGCTACCATCAGCAGGAGGTGAGCAAAGAACAGGCAGCCAGAGTTCAAGGGTATAGCAGCTTGAAAAGATATGATAGAAACTTTGAGGAAGTCATTTAAAGGCAATGTCAT
Organism: Corvus kubaryi; assembly: GCF_017639235.1. NCBI lineage: Eukaryota > Metazoa > Chordata > Aves > Passeriformes > Corvidae > Corvus > Corvus kubaryi. The sequence goes on along the minus strand of NW_024582079.1, from coordinate 2,707,452 downwards.
GTGTCTGTGTGAAGTCCTTTGTCAGCTTTTCTAGGAGCAGTGGTTGCCCTAAGATCCGTGCAGTGCTTGGTAGGACATCAAACACCACGTCTGGTCCTGTGTCTGTCCACATAGAGTGGCTGATATGCAGCTGTTCAGGTGACCAGGTAAGTGGTCCTGTGGTTTTTGTTCACTATGTTCTGTACTTTCATGGATAGTCACAGCCTTTTTTCTCCCAGGAGCAGTTTTCCACTGTCTGTGCCCTATAAAGGTTGATTTCAGTGAAGTAAGATCTACAACAGAAGCTTCAGGCAGGAAGGCAAAAGGAATCCCAAGGAGCTGTGGTGGGCAGCCAGTCCATCACAGCAGATGGAGCTGCTACTGAGCTGCACCTGCCATGCAGGTCTGTGGCTGGTGGCAGAAGGAGGTGGTGCAATGGGTACAGTACAGGGAAAGGGCACCCGTGCTGCCTCAGCTTGGGGCTGTCTGGGCACCAGAAATATAAGAGAACATCAGGCATGGGGCATAAATGATAATTCACATGTTATAAAAAATGTAAAAAATGCATCAGGGATTTTTTCAGATTATACTCAGATTATGTTGAGCATTTTGAAACATGACGTAGACAAGCTAGCTTTTTTTGGTACCTGAAGTGGAAAATTCAGTGAAAACAAGATCTGTGACTTAATGAACAGTTTTTGGGCAAATGAAGTTATACATGGAAATAATAATATAAGAAAGTGCATTAGAATCCTTGTTTGACTAGTGTATGTTCCCCCTTTAATGTCAAGAGACTGATTGGAAAAGCAATTATTTTACTTTATGGTTGAGAATTTGCTTTGGAGCAAATTTCAATTAACTAATTGGAAATAACTGGAAAGGAACTTTTTTTTTTTTAAGCAGCACTAGTTCTAGCTGATATTTGGAAATAGCTACAGGCAGCTGAGAGCTTCAGTGGTTGATTCGGGGCTGTAAAACATGCCAACATGAGAGCAGTGCCAAGCAGCTGAATGGCTTTTTTGTTTGCTGAAACAGCCATGGTTACATGAATGGTTTTTTAATGTATTTGCTGTATTCTGAATCAGGAGAGACATTATGCAATAAAAAAAGAGTAGGTAATGAGATGTTGGGGAAAACCTACTCTATCCAAATTTATCTGGGTTTAATGTAAGTAATGTAAAATCTTATCCTGAAAAGTGGCTTAATAAAGGCAGTGTTCTGAAACAGAGGGTAAGCAGATGTGGAAGCTCTGTTTTGAACGGGAAATCTTTGCCCAAGCCAGCCTTCTGTCATAAATTGATTATTTAAAAAAGAGTGCTAGAAATGTGATCGTAATTTTAACTCTTTCCTAAATGCACAGAATACGTGACTCAATCAAGTAATAGCTCCTTCTCCTTCTAAAAACTCAAAGCAGAGTCACATTTTCTACAGTGCTCTGCTCTCTAGCTCTTCACATGCAAAGTTTCAGCAGGTTTGAGTCAGCACTGCTGGATACAGGAACCTCTGGAGCATCAGCCTTCCAGCTCAGTGAGGTTCCCCTTTTACACCTGCCTCACCTAGATCTAATGTTGTCTGCTACAAAGTCATCAGAGCAGAATTCGGGTCTCCTCTCCTAATCTCTTTAACCACGGAAAACTATGGCCAGCACTATTTACTCTACTATCTGAGCAGAATAATTGGATATTGCTCTTTTCAGCTCCCTGCTGGGTGGTTGTAAAGATAGGGATGTGCACAGGGCAAATAATAGGAGTTATAACCAAAAAAATTCCAAGTGGAAAAAAATTACAGTGAAGGTTGTCAAATACTGGAACAGATTTCCCAGAGAAGCTGTGAAGTCTCCCTCTGTGCAGACAGTCAACTGTTCAAGGCTCTGAACAACCTGTTAAGGAAGCTGGAATGGAGCAAAGCCTCAAAGGAATGGATTGTTTGAGCCTGACATATTTCAAGCATTAGTAGTGTTTTCTTGGAGACAGTGGGCACACCTGCCCTGAGGGGACTTGTGTGACAAGATGGGCACGTAGTGGATGTTACGTAACGGACGTGATTAGAAGGTCTTTTAAAAATTAAGATAAGATCCATTTAAATTTGACCTGTGGCATGTTATTTATGCTGTTCTGTTCAGGCTAGAGGCTATTTTTAGTTGTTTCTTATGGGTATTCTTCATCAGATATGTTGGAGTTCAACTGTATTTTATCAATAAAGATGTGGTTGGCAAACAATATGAGAGGAAAAGAAAATCCCACAGACTGGCTCTGGTAGCTGACAAAGTCCAGTAGTGAGGAGCTCCATATCTGGGGAAGGACAGGAAGCCCTGGGACACTGCAGGTTCCCTAGCACATCCTCATTTTAAGCAATAGCACCTTAGGGCACCTCTCACGCTACTTTTTTTTGCCAAGGGAGACAAACTAAACTTGGATTTGGTTTCTTTTTTAAGACGGCTACCGAAAGTTAGCATTTCCCATAGGAGTACTTCCAACCCTAGTGTTGAAATTCGGGGTTGGGAGTTGGCCTCAGGGTTTCAGGTTTCAAATCCCTTTCCGCCTTATTTTTCTTTTTTCCTCCTCAGAACTGTCTAACATCAGTTTCTTCCACTAAAGTGTGTGGTGTGGTGGGCTGGCCTTGCTCTTTTGTGTCTGTGAGTAAGCAGGAAGAAGGTGTCTAATTCATCTGTCTCGTGCCCTTTAACTTGCATACTAATATATAACGTAACAGAGCTGGAAACACTTGTAAATAAACACAGTTGTATTTGTAAGAACATACCCAGAAGGCTGTAATTTCAAATCTAAACTATAACCTCCTGACTAATACAGGACTTCTTCTTGGCAGTTTATTCCTCCTCTCTGAAATGCTGCAAGAAGAGTACTCCCAAGAGGCTTCCCTCCATCATCAAGGTAATAGAATATCATCTTCCTAATGAGTAATTTTCCAACTATTTGTACCCTACACAGGGACCTTTGAACCTTCTCTGTGCTTGCCTTTGTACTTTAGGTAACAGTTTGCCTGTGCTTGAATGTTCTGCTGATTAGGAAAAGCAAAATGGATTAAATTCTGCAATCCTCAGTAATCTGGCCGTCATATTATTAGAAGTTGTGTGTTTGTTCTTAAAGACCATGTGAAACCAAGAAAACATTAAGGAATGTTTCGTTAACTTTTGCTAATTATATTTGACGATAAGAGTGCAGAAATATAAAAACAGCTATGCAATAATCCCTAGGACAGCCAGAACATGGCCTGAAATACAGAACCCTTCATGGCCATGGCCAGCAGTGAAGCCTCAGCAGCTACTTAAATCTTGGGTTTGGTTTATTTTTTTAATTTTTTTATAACAAAATCATCAACAAATGGTCAAGCCAGAGCTAAATGCAGGGAGATTTATTATGAGATGGCCATGTGCCCATTTAGGACCTTAACCCTCTAAGTGACTGTAGCAGGACTTGAAGCAAAGATGATTTTGTTACTTACCATATTCTTAAACTGTAACTTAGAGTTTGAGCAAAGGCTGTGGGGCTCTACTGTGTTAATTCTCTGTGGCACAAACTCACTTTGTTTTCATCCCTGTTCATTTAGTTGCATGTTGTCATTATGGAAGAACATATGTCCCACATTATCATTTCCTTACAGCCTGGGAAGGGCTGGAGTAGCTACTGAGTGCTGCAGTGTATTCCTGGGCCAGATCAAGGGAGGAGGTCTTACCACAACACACCAGTGACACAATCAAAAATCTTTAGTTTTGGCTGTTCTCCCATTTTTCTTTGTTATCCTTGCATCCCTGTTAATCTTCTGGGATACTACTAACTCCTCAGGAAATAAGGGCATTTTTCTTCTCAAGAACTTAGCTTTGCTTGATGGCCAACACATGAAGGATGGAGCAGGACAGGACAGGGCACAGAGAGTAAATGTTTTACACTTTTACCACTGAGCTGCAAGTGGAGGGGATTTGGTGTTGTCAGCATCATATTCTGCCACTCTCCAGCTGTACAAGGTTCACTTACTTAGATCACCTTTTATTTCAGATGGAAAGAGACTCTGGATATTCCTCCACTGCTGAGCTGCAGAAGCAGGTAAAGGCTCAAGGTCATCTTTTAAAGGAAGCGTTATGCAGATGCTTTGGAAGGCTGGATGCGTTGAATCATCTTCTAAGAGAAGTGACAGACATCCTCATTCCAAACATTTTAGTGCAATTAGGAGCTCACCTCTTATCACTAAAGCAACATTTCCCCAGCATTTTTCCCTTCCAGTGGACTGCAGCTACAGCAGCAAGTGGGGAAGGGCCTGTTATCTTTGCTTGCATGGCAAGAACCCACCACAGTCCCCCATAACCAGAAGCTGTGCCACCTCATTGGGCCTGGTCCTCAGAGTGGTCCTGCTAAACACTTACTTCCCAGCTGATGTGCCCCAGTCTCTTTACCTTGCCAGCAGCAGCCCTGTCCTGCACTTAAGGAATTTGCCAACTTCTACAAGCACTTTAAGAACAAGAACTAGCAATTTAAGAGCAAGAACTCAAGCAATCCATGAATTAGTTTGGAAACTACTGTGCCATAGCTGTTGGCATGAGAAGAAGCAGGGTGTTAAGCACTTGGACTTGATGAACAAGATTTTTTTTTCTATGTAAACTTCTCTGCTTCTACTGCTCATGTAATTATACTGTGTGGGATTCATATAATCACTTCATCACATGCAATAAAAACACAGGCTTAAAACAAGACATATCCTAGCCAAAGGGCTTTTAAAATAGATGAAGTGCTGAGCTTTAGCTCCTCTCTGTCCTGTCTCAAAGCACAACATGCACAGTGTCTGTGAGTATTATGAGTTACTAATGTTTGAAACTCTTGAGCTGGAGGATGCTAAAGCAACTGAAACTTTATTTGGTCTAACTGAAATATCTGACACTTGTAAGACAGAATTTTTGTTTGGTATGCTCTCTCATCATCCCAGGAGAAAAAGGATTTATAGGATACAAGTCTGTTAAAAAGCTCAAAGCTTTTCATAGCTTCTGTAACCTTTTTTTCTAAGGACTATGTAAGTGATGGTCCAGGGTCTAAAGGTTAAGAAAGTCTTACATCAGCATACATAGGGCATAATATGGATGCAACTGAAAGAGTGGAATTGCTAAGAGAGCAAATCTCTGGTCCAGGATCCAGCAGGCACTATCTGATGCTGGAGGAGAGGCTTTTGCCAGCCTGGCATTTGCACTTCAGTACACCCAGTGATAACAGTGGCAGCTGATTGCACTGCTCTCAAATAAATCCAGAGGGTTCACAAACATCAAACTGTAGGGCAAGAGTCATGGCAAGTTACTTCGTCCCTGGCTGCTTTTTCGATTAAAAAAAAAGAGAGAGAGAAGGAGGTGATAGGAGGAAATGACTGGTTGTTTGTTTTAATAGTGAATGTTTCAGTGCTGATGAGCAAAGTTCTGTCCTGGGACAAATAAATATTGCTCATAAGTCCTGGGCCACGTTTAATGTACTGTAACTGTTACAGAATCTAAAAGCCATGTAAAGAGGATTCCTTTATATTGCATTACCCTAAACCACCTGCATTTGGCATTTCTCAGAGCTGCCTCTCTTGTTTGTCCTCTCTGACAGGAGGTGAGCAGGACAGCAGCTATGAATCACACTGGTTTTACTACAGTGTGTTTGTGCGGCACAACACCACAGTTAAAAAACAGGAAGGACAGAGGAATGAAGAAGACAATAGCTGGTTAATTATACTGTATCATTTTTGTATTGCATTGATTTTTTAAAAAACATTTATATTTCAGATAAATATAATTCATATTCACTCATGAAAACCAAATTAATTGCACTCCAGAACCAATTCCAACTTGGACTACTCTAAAAGACAGATAATTAGTTATAAATTCGTTGTATATTTGCTAAACAACTTCATTTTGAATATTTAAATATTCAAATATATTGAATACTGCTTTTTGAACGTACTTATTCCTGTTAACCAGGTCATCTGAACACAGCAGTTCTTGACTGCTGTGGGGAGAAAACACTGCATCTTGGGAGGGAGAAAATACTGAGGGAGGAAGGTGCTGAGATGGAGCAACATTCCTTATCGGCAGGTGTTCCTTTCCCACAGCTCTGAGTTATCCAGAAGCCCCTTGAGTTATAGCCCTCCAGGTACTGAGCAGCATGCCAAATAAAAAAAAAGAGGGAAAAAATCAGTGGTCCTTTCTCTCCCTTTGGTTATTCCAGAGAAATTCCACATCAGCCATGCATCAGGTCTCTGTAAGCATGGCAGATGGATGTGTGTGTACTCCCCCCTCCATTACACACCGTATCCCACAACAGCTTTGTTATTGTGTTCTTCAGAGTGTGTGAAGCAAAACAGGCCATCACAAGACTGCCTTCGTCATTTCAAATACCAAAAATGCCAGGGCAGGACACAGCAGCACATGCTTACTCTTGTTGCTTCTCACAGGGAGAGAAGCTCTGGGATGCCTTGAAGATCAGTGCCTATGTCTTCAGTACAGGCCTGCTCATGTTCACTGCCTTAGTGAACTCTGTTTCTTGGTAAGAATGTTCAAACAAAACAGCTTGAGGAGAAACTTTTCTGTGGAAAGGCGGATGGAAAGATGGGCAACCAAGAACTGTTATTCCCACAGGTTTATGCAGAATATAACTTTAGGCAATTTCTGGCAAACAGCATGGCTGGAGTTCTACAACTATATGGAAGGAGATGAGTGGACAATCTTCCTCTTTGGTGAGTTTTAACAATGCTCCTCAGGAGAAACCATCTATGTTTTACATATAAAAGGGGGACATGGACAAGGTTCCTGAACTCACTAATCCTCCCACTGACAAGCACTGGCTTGGAAGCCACCCACAGCTGATGTGGTGCAGCTGTTCTGCTTTCGGATGGGGTCATCATCAGAACCCTGTACAGATTAAAAATCTGATATTTTTGCTGCTGCTCAAGTGGCTTCCCTGTGAAGACACTTTGCTCCTGTGAGAACCGAATGACTCAGTAGAACTAATTACTAAAAATGTAAGTAAAATCAGTGAATTTTACTCTTGCTGTAGTACTTACAAAACTCTCTTCTGTGATTAACAGCTGGTGAACAGAATTGGTAGGGACCTTGCAAGGTGCTAGAGATCAACTCAACTTTATCCTACTTGCATTTAAAAGAAACAGAGACCTCCCAGCCACCTAGAAAAGCCTTTTCTTAGCTTCAGTTATGTCAAGTTTCAACCTCTGAGACATTTGTCTGCTCTAACCTCCTTCCCATTCTTTAATCTTACCTGAGTGTCAGAACTCACCCATATTCCATTTTTAAGCATCTTGGGGCAGGGGATGTGCACTTGGCACATCTGGGTCCCAGCAAGGTCCTCTGGGTACTATGCCAGTGTATTTTGTTCCTGATTTAGCCATTGCTTTCAATTCATTCACACATTTCTGCCCTTTCCTCACGCCACAGGGGCTGCATTGGTGCCTGCACTTGCTTTCTGGGGCTTCAATGGAATCCTTCTGGTGGCTGATATAACAGGAAAGCCAACTTTCATTACTCGCTATCGCATTCAGCTGGGCAAGAATGATCCTGTAAGTACTTCTCACTCTGCCTTTTCTGCTGGCTAAACACTTCCTGCACTCTCTTAGGCCAGGAATGGGGAGAAGAACCTGTTCTGCTTTTCTCTTGCAACCAGATAGGATTCCAGGAGGATCAAGCCAAGTCTTGTATACCCACTGCAGGGAGGAAGGCAGATCCTGTAATGAGGCTACTGATCAGATCTGCATTGGCTGCTTGTTAAAGAGCTGATCCCAAAACTAACTGCCTACAAATCTTAAAGCTTTTCATCCTTCCAACTGAAACTGCATCACTTCTTTCTTAGCCTCAAGTCCTGACTTCTCTTTTGCAGGTGGACACAAAGAAACTGTGGAAAGCCATCTACACGGCGCTGGGTAATCAGTTTTTTATCTCCTTTCCCATGCTTGTGCCCATGTTCTACATCATGAAATCGTGGGGCAACACCTTCAGCGAGGAATTACCAACCTTCCAGTGGTTTCTTGTGGAGCTAAGCATTTTTACTGTAGTAGAGGAAATTCTCTTCTATTATACACACAGGTGAGCTGAGCACAGGAACAGGACTCTCGATTTTCCTCCATGCCTTTAAGCTTATGCTCATATCCTACAACAGCAATAATCCTCGTCCCTCTGTTCCACCAATCTTGTATTTATGTGGGAAATCTTACAGGTCCTGAAATCCCCCCTCACAACATGAGGCCTTGGTGCTGCCAGTAAACAAAAATGTGTAGAATTTTAAAGGCGGAACAGCTTAAAACAGGAAGAAACATGCAGTTTTGCACAGAAGCTGTAACCCAGCATTCTTTGAAAAGAACAAGACTGGCTGTCCTGAAAGAAAATATCTCAGGGATCAGTGACTGATCTCCGTTCCCTTGTACAGCACCTACAAATCAGGGCCTGGCTCCCAACAGTGCAGGATTTCCAAGCACTGACACCAACATTGGAGGACAGAACTAAAGCAAGGAAGACGGAAGCCTGTGCAGAAGCAAGCACAGTACACTCAGAAATATGTAGGTTTCCCTTTAGGACAAATGCACCCAAAAAATGTAAATGCCATTTTTTACAAAGGACCTGCAGAAGTGAAAATTGTGATTCTTTGACAGTTTCCAGCAGAAAAAGTCAAACCGGTGAAAATACAAAGTGAGTCTTCCCCTAAGTAGTACTCCCAGATCTGAATAAATAAGTAATTCAGGGACTTTGATTTATGGGATTTATCTGGACTGTGTTTAACATCAGCCACCGGACACATTAATTAAGGGCCCAATACAAAGAGAGCAAAGGAAGCAAGGAGTCCTACACTCTCACTGCCAGCTGCTCTGAAATCTTTATGTTAGAGGAGACACGAGCAAGTCACCTGCAGAAATTCTGTGTTCTGTTACTCCTTTCTTGCAGAGCTTAAAACCTGCCTTTCTCTGTTTGCTCTACCTAGGCTTGTTCACCACCCAGTCCTGTATAAGTACATTCACAAGAAGCACCACGAGTGGACAGCCCCCATCGGTGTGGTCTCCATTTATGCTCACCCAATAGAACACATAGTAAGTGGATTCTCCCATGGTCACCCTCCAGTTGCTGTGTGGAGTGTGATTTCCATGGGATGAGGTGGAATGGTAAGAGAAGAGAAGCAAATGTGCCCTTAGAGGCTTCTTCCTTAGGAAGAGGAAGCTGAGCTGCATTGCCGAGAAGCTCGGATCTAGGAGGGTTGCAGTAATTGTTTATACTGGACTCCAGTAGCTTTAAAAGCACAGATCCAAGGGCCTCCACTAGATAAGAAACTGACTGGACAGGGCTTCCATGAGCCCCAAGAGGCCTGGGAGCACAGACAGTGTTTTTAGCAAGAGATCTGACACACAGTCTGAGTAATTGTGTGGACTCAGAATTCTGTCAGGATTTTTGTGCTGGTGGCTGGGATCAGTATTTGCAAGGAGCGTATCCCAACACTCCTCCAGCTGAGACTTCTCAGGAAAACACATACTTCAAAAGATTCCACTTACAAATTCTATCGCCTGTTACCAATAGTCCTGGGCTGCAACACCAGCTCTGAGGGTCTCCCCAGCTGACAGTCTTTGGGCAGTATAATGATTGAGGAGCCCAGCTGAGCCATGCTGGTGCAGGCAGCTGGGTCTGGGCAGCCAGAGCCATTTGTGCCCCGGGCAGGACACAGTGAAGTGATGCAACTGGGTTTTTCACATTGCCATGTGTGTCTGCAGGCCATGCCCTTTCACAGCAAGGTTTCCCAGGAGCAGCTTCAGCATTATTCCAAGGTGAACCTGAAATTTACACCTCAGATTCCAGGGTGATTTACTGGAATCATGCTGCCCTCACACCCACTGTTTGGTGTCATGTCTAACTTCTACTGCAGGCTTGGGGAGCTTGGGCTATGACAATGGTTTGCAGTTAGTAGAACTCTCTTATCTCTATTACTACTTTTGGGATTATTGCCTAACTTTAGTAAGGTGTTTGCAGAGGGATCTTCCCTTTACACCGCACAAAACAAGTGTGATGGATCACCACGTGACAAAATTCAGCTCCTAGAGGAGAGTCTGCTGGTTGTGGACCCATTAATGAGGTAGTTTCTTCTCATTTCCAGATCTCCAACACTCTGCCTGTCATGACTGGCCCGATGATCATGGGATCTCATATTGTTTCAATCTCAGCATGGTTCTCCCTCGCTCTGGTAACAACAAGCATTTCTCACTGTGGCTACCACCTGCCCTTCCTGCCATCTCCAGAGTTCCATGACTTCCACCACCTCAAGTATGTCTGGGCACTGCTCAGCTTCCCATTCTCCTTCCTCTCCTGCCTGTGTCCTGGCACCGACAGGAAAAGCTCCTTTCTGAGGGTCAAGTGGGTCTGCCGAAGTCATGCACCAGCAGAGCAGCTCTGCAGTTCACCTGAGAGCAGGCTGAGTGCTGCCAGTTCTTACAGCAGTTAAATGGAGATTGGGATTTCAAGGGATTCCAGCCCTGTTAAGGACAGTTCTCTGCAAGGCTCTTCCTAGAAGTTTAGAAGACGCTTCATGTGATCTAAAGACAGAGCAAGGGCAAGTCACACAGTGAAATAAGCAAGCCTGCCTGTCTGTCCCTCTCCCATACACTGGGATTAGTAACACTGATCAGATTACACTTTGCCCAGCCAATCACCATTAACCCTTCCTGACAGAGATTCTCAGCCTGTTGTGCTGGAGAGAGAGCAGTTGCAGCAGGTTGTTCGAGGATACATACCCAAGCAGTAGAGAAACATTCCCATCTCCCAGTGGGCACTACATTCAGACATACTCCCCAGAAAAGTCTGCCCCTCCTGCAGAACCAGCCCAGGGAACAGTTCAGTCACCACATGCCAGGACACAGATCACTGCAGAGCCGAAACACTCTGAGTGGAACAGCTGTACCAGCTGGAAGCACATCTGCTCCATATCCCAGGACAGCCAGGTCTTGAGAACACATGGGCATGGTAACGTGGGTGTCCGGTGCTCCCACAGCTCTGAGCTGCCCAGGAGAAACACAGCTGCTGCTCAGTGCCACCACTTCTGGGCAGTGATGGCACCAGAGAGAAGCTGCAAAAGGTTCACCCAGGCTTCGACAGAGCTGCCAGGGAGCCTGTTGCAGGGACAAGAAATCACATGGAGAGATTATCAGGGCTCAGAAAGGAAAGAGGACGATAGGTAAGGTAACCTCAGTAACTTCCAGTGATGTTTATCTCTGGTTCCCAGGTTCAACCAGTGCTATGGAGTGCTGGGAGTGCTGGATTTTCTGCACGGCACGGACAGAGTGTTCAGACAAACCAAAGCCTTCGAGAGACACAAGGTCCTGCTCGGCCTCACGCCGCTCTCCGAAAGCATCCCTGAGCTACCCAAGAAAGCTGAGTGAACCAGCCCAGCAGCTCCTGCCCAGCCGGATGATGAGCAGAGTGAGAGACAGTGATTTATGCCAAATAGTATTTTAATTGAGAAACAAGTTCTTGTCCACATATAACAAAATGTGAAGCTGAAGTTAAATATGCTGCTTGAAATGATTGCACTTTTGCTGCCATTATTTTCTACCCAAGACACACACACAAAAACCCCTGCTCTAGAAATCTTTTTTAAACTAAATTTAATGGTTTGTTCCTCTGTTAACTTGCGCTGGCCTTGGTTCCAGCTGCCTGTGTATGAGCCAGGTGTGTTCTGGGCCACGTGGCTCGGGGTTCTCGTTATCAAGGTTTTAGCACCAGACTTCCCAGGTGATGATTTGGCCTCTCTTATCACCACTCACTCTATAGAAACATTAAAGTCACTCCATCTACACATGATACAATTAAAACCAGTTTTTGTGACTCACAGCACCTGGGATCCAGGACGCAACCCCATGGAAAATCACGGGGGCCACAGCTTTAGAAACACTGCACATGCAACAAGGGCCTGACTTCCCATGAACAGTTGTTCTGCACAGGAAGTCAGTACAGGGCTGAACTGGGGCTGCCACAGCCTCATCACTGCTCCACAGACAGCTGCAAACAAAGGGAGTTTCCCCTCGTGGGACATGGAAGCAGAGCTGGGAGCTGATGTGCTCCAGGGTCACCTCCTCCTGCTGCATCTCCCCTTGCTCTGAGAGACAACCAAAACTCTGAGAAATTACAGAAAGATTTTCTAAGGAAAGCAGAGTCCCTGCTGCCCTGAGCTGTGTGGAGATGAATGAAACCTTCTAAGAGAAGAACAATATGCACATCCCCAAGTACCCACAGACCATCCGAAACACACTGTGAATTTTCTCAAGGATCTCAAGTCTCAATCCTGCCTGGGGCCCTGGAAGAAAAACATCCCATCTCTCCCCAGTGCTAGAGCAGCCCCTCGAGGAACAGGCACACAGGGCTGACCTGTGCTGCACTGACCAGTGGTCAGCCCAGCTCCACCCTTGGAACCAAAGTCACTTGCCCTGCTCCTCTCCAGTCCCTACAGCTGCACCAGGATGAACTCACCCCAGTCACCCACCCGCAGCTCCCTGGGGAGGGCAAGTCAGCAGAACAGAAAATCCAGGCACCACTGTCTTTTGAAGTTTTTATTTTTATACATTTTTTTTTGTATTAAAAAGGAAAAAGCATAATTACCACAAATTACAAAGGACTAAAGCATTACTAGAATAATGAATCACATCAGCCTAGAAAGCAGATACTCTGAATAATATTAATGTTATAATACAAGCTCTCATTCAAGTATTTTACATTTTTCTCTTTTCCTTTTATACGCGATGATGATCCTAGCACATGGGTCAAAGATTATGTACTATCGACAGAGATGGATCATGTACAGCGGGCCATATTAACAAGATTTTCCTCCCAAGTGATACACGGTCTGTGATGAGTCATTTTAAGTTTGTCTCTACTATAAATGCAGCTGAAGAAGGTTGCACACACTCTCTAGTTTTGGGAAACAGAAGGCTGAGGTTGGACACACAGGGTTTGAGAAGGGTCAGCACATCGAACCATCACCCCTTTAGCTCCAGGCGAGCAAGCAGAAGGCTGCACTCGCTGGGATGCGGCTCAGTGGGTGTTTCTGAGCCACAGATCCAAAGGTTTCCAACCTCAATGGGACCAGGACAGGCTGGGGGGGAAGATGGGGAGCAGGGCTGCACCAGGGAGGCCTGAAGGACCAAGTGGTGCCAAGCAGCCCCTCCCACAAGGGGCACCACAGGCACAAGCCACCCTGGTGTAGGGCTGACACCTGGGGAGAGAGCAGGCTGACAGTGTGGGGAGCTGGAGGGTCCCCAGCACGCTCCACAGGGGCCGGCTGGCACCCAGGGCACTCCCTGCTCCTCTGGAGCTTCCCAAGGGGATGTGCTTGTCACAGATACATCGGTCCTATGTTCAAGTGTCTGCAGAAAGTGAAACTGTAAACTACTGGAAATGCTGCCCTCCAGCCACCTGCTCCATGCCACCGAGACGAACGTTTGCTTAGGAAAAAAAAAAGAAAGAAAGAAATTCTTTTATCTGTTACCTGTACTGGAAACTTTAAAAAAAGTCAGTGAGGCATTTAACATCAAGTGTAGCAACCCTCTCAAGAAGAGCCCAGTATCCATTTCAAATAGTGACAAGTGACATAACCAGCCTCAGAGGAGACAGGAGACAATAAGCATTGCAAACACAGCTTGCTACATTTACAGTTTTCCTTTTTTTTTTCCTTTTGATAAAGTAACTGGAAAGGCATTAACAGCTAGAAGGCCCCCTCTGCACTGCCATGGAACATGGCAGGACACTGAGGTTAAACACATCAGTTTGTTACAGTACAACGACCAGTCCCGAGCAGGTGCTGAAACTCGAGGGACCCCAAGGGCTACAGTGAGAAGGCGCCATCAGGGGTGCCAGGGGGGCAGCAGAAGAGAGATGGATAGGCAAAAACAGAGCAGCAGCATCATTACATTTTTTAGGGTTTTTTTTTTGTTTTTGTTTTTTGTTGGGTTTTTTTTCCACAAATGAGCATGGCAAAGCAACAAAGCCTCCTCAGAAACACACCTTCTACCTCCATTCTGACCCCACACCACAGCTCTGTACCTGTTGCAGCCACCTGCACTCCAAAGACAAGTTGACCTCAGCAAGGAGCCCCTAAGCTCCAGCAGCCTGGAGGACCTCCTAAGAAAAGGGGCAGGATGGGGAATGGTGCCCCAAGTCAGCCTCCCTCAGCCTTTCAAAAGCAGCTGGGGCTCCCCCCAGGCTGTGCCAGTGGCTGGATGCCAGCACCGCACAGCCCTCGCGGGCTGTGGGACAATCAGCGCTCACAGGAGCACGTGTGCAACCACTCGGTCATCTGAAATCAAAAAAAGCACAACACACAGTGGAGGTGAAGCATCCAAACTAAAAGCAAGGCCTAACTCCCTCCTCTACAGAAGGGCAAGAGCTTCCTCAAATGCAAACCCCCTCTGGACAGCTGTCCCTTCATCCAGTGGGGACATGAGCTGCATGTGATGCCTCCTGCGTGCAGCAGCAGCCTTGCTGCAGCCACTCCTGACCCAGCCGGGCATGGACCAGGCACCTGGAGAGCTCCCTGCCCTCCACCAGCACCCACCCCAGCACAGAGCAGGAGGGAACAGCTCTGTGTTCTCTTCCCTGGAGGAAGACAGGTGTGAGCAAGCAGCAGCTGCCTCAGGCTGTCATGTCCATCTTTGCTCTGTCCTGCCCACTGCTGTCCCATGGACAGCAAAACAAGGCACACAGTCCACAAACCTGGAGGGCACTGGGACTGCTGGGATCGCTCTTCTGACCCACCTTCCCCTGGGTGCACACATTAATGACAAACCACTGACTTGGCAGAGGGGGAAGGGAAAACACTTCCATGCTAAGACTAGAGCCTCAGGATCAGAAATTAAAAATTACTCAAAATCAATCAATATTTTGGGAAATTCTCTGGGAAATGTCCTACCTCTTCTACCACCCAAGCAATTTCACAGTCTGTGCCACAAGCAACAACTCCATAGCAGCAGCCCATCCCTCCCCATCTCCTATTAATTTGTTGCTAAAACGCAGACAATTGGCTTCAAGAAAGAACAAGCACGAGAAAGGAGCACAGACACAGCAGCAAGGATCACCTGTGGCACATCCAGACCTGCCTGCACTCTCAAACAACCAGCAACACATCTACGTCCTTGATCGACTCTCCAGCCTCCTCCTTCCCAAATCAGGGACAAACCCGCCTATATCCGTAACCTCAGAGATCTGACTCCAGCTCACGAGAGGGGGAAATCCAGAGATAACAGTCACGGCCGCAGCACTGTACAAGTGTTACTTTTGCCCATCTTGCCCAGTTCCCACCCCACAACCCCAGAGCACTGCTGCCATAACGGAGTTCACAGCCTCAGATGGGCTGTGCCTGCTGCAGCCATCAGGCCTGCGAGCGGTACCAGCTGCAGGGTGACATGGCAGGGGTGGACAAACCAGGGCAGGATCACACCACCAGGAAATGGCCAAGCGGCAGCTCCCCAGCCTCTCAAACCCAGCTGTGCTTTCAATTTTAGCAGCAGTTCGTGAAGCCACTCCGCTTGGACCAGCCCACCTGCCCCCACCAAGGCAGTATCCTGGAAGCAGTGTCAGTTTGGGAAGTGATGACTTCAGCCAGGGCCCCACAAGCACCCCCAGCCACTGCTGATGGACAGCTTGTCCATGCTCCCCCTCTTGCTCCTGCTTTCAGTTCCTCGCTGCTCTCACTCACCCACTCTGCAGCCGCACAGGGACAGCCCTGGAGAGATGATGACTCCTCCCAGCTATGAGATGCAGCTCTGGCTCAACTGGATCCCTTGGGAAAACACTGTCCAGTACCAGCTTGTGACTTTGCAGAGAGGGCAACGCAATGAGCTGCACCTTTGGAGTGGTGCAGCACGTGCCCACTCCACACTGCACAGAAGAGCACAGCTCTGGAGCTCACAGGGATGGAGCCCCAGAGCCAGAGCCAAGCCAGGGATCCCAGGGACCCATCAGAAGGAGCACAGTAGCAGCAAAGCAAGTGGGTCTGGCTGGAAAGGAACATGACTTTCCAGTGCTACCTCTTGAGCAGCTCCAGAAGTAGCACTGGACATCTCAGAGATATCATGTCTGACACATACCCCTCGCAAAGGATCCAGCTCACAGCCTGGGGAGGGTTTGCCTGCCAAAGCCCACCTGGTGCTGGATATAAGGATCTATCAAGTAAATGCCACAGCAGCTCTGCAGTCACCCCCTACCTCAGCCAAGTAAGGAGCTACACGGTGTCATCTCAGCCCTTGGAAATGCACAGGGACTGTGCCCTGAGTGGGAGACTCCAGGCAGCCGCCTGCCACAATACAACACACAAGGAAACCCAGGTGAGAGCTCTCCTGTGCCAAGCAGGGCTCCTGCCTGCCCTGCACAAGTCCCAGCAGCAGCCCCGAGCCAGTGACTGCTGTGGGGCAGGTTTCCCAGGGCTGCCTCACTCCCTGTCAGGCTACAGCAGAAGCAGCTCACAGCCAGGACCAGTCCCCCCAGCTGCTGTGACAATCTCCCTGCTCACTCCCCAACCACGCTGGAAGCACAGACAGGAGCAGACCGCCTCCCGCCCAGGGAGGGCCAGGGGCGCGAGCAAGGCCATGACAGGAACAGTCGCTGTCGTGGGCACAAGGCTGCCATGGTACAAACACGGCGGAGCGGCTGCGAGTACTGCGTGAGCACGAGTCTTGGATGTGACTGCCCTCAGCACCTTCCCCAGGAGACTCAGGCCTGGCAGGGAGGCATCCGAGAGAGCTGCGGGGTCAGAGGAAAGGCCGCAGGGAAGATCAGCTCGGCAGCAATGCCGTGAGGAGTCTCTGGGCCTGGGGGGAGCCAAGAGCCCAGTGCACCCCAGGGTGCAGGAAGCCAACAAGCCTCCCCGGTCCAGCTCCACCATAAGGCAACTTTTTTTTGTGTGTTTTTGGGGTTTTTTGTTTGTTTTTTTTTTTTTCTTTTTTTTCTTCAATAATATTTCCAAGGAAGAAAGCAAAGGGAGATGTGTCTTTTTAAAGAGTTTTTCTGTTGTTGTTGTAGAGGGGGTTGTGGGTTGGTTTTTTTTTTTTTTTTGTCATTTTTTTTCCAAGGGAAAAGGAAGAGAAAAAGCTCCTTTTGCAAAGTCCTGTCTTTGCATGCGATGGGCATTCCTGGGGCAGCGGGTGCACCGTCTAATGCAGGCTCGAGTCCAGGTGCCTGCCAGCCTCCCAACCAGCCATCCTCGCAGGAAGGAGTCAGAACAAGCCTATCCTTGGCAAAGGTCCTTTGGTTGACTTCCAAATTGTCCGTGGTGAAAGGGAGAGGTGGACAGAGGGAGAGCCAGACCCTCGGGAAGGTGAAGACGTCAGGGAGAAGGGAGCGGGAGAACGAACAGGGCGATGCTCCTGTCGCGGAGGTCGGTGTCGGAGAGGCACCGCCGTACGTGGAATGGGAGACGCCAGCCGGGTCATGGAGATCAGAGGCTCCGCAGCATCGTCACACGCTGTGGCTTCGGTCCCCCACTGGGGAACCTCGCTCCTCCGAGCTTCCTGAGCGGCTGCCCCGTGATCCAAGGGGGGACACAGAGGGGACTCATTGGGGCCACACAGAGCACACTTGTTTTGGTAAATCCAGACGAACTTCTAGCAATAATTTAAAACTTGATATATATATATAATAATAAAAAAATCTCCCCTTTCCAACCCAGCCAGAACACATTTTTTTGAAGAGACACTAAGACATGAGTGTGTGCACAGGAGGAGAGGGAAGGGAAAGGGTGGGTCTGCTGGGAGTGGGTCTGGCTCTGGTCAGGGTAGTAACAGCAAAATGGTTTTTTGGATGCAGATCGTCTTTGCTTTCCAGCCACAAGAGAAGAAAATCGTGTGCGTTGAAGTTTCTCCCAAGCAGCCTATTCCTGGGAACCCACCTTCCAGCTCCCTTCCTGTCCCACCCCCTCATGTCTGCCCTTCTCCGAGCCATTCCCCACCAACCCAACCCACCCCACCCCCCGGCAGGAAGCAGATGCTGCAGCCTCTCTACTTCCCCACTGTCTGCGACTCTGCAGCTGATGGGGCAGGGGATTGCTGGCTCAGGTTTTTGGCATCCTCTTGTGCAGGCTGGCTGGGTGAGGCGTGGGCTTGGCTGGATGGGCACTGGCTGACCGTTTTGCTGGAAGACTGGGATGGGTAGCGCTTCCTGCCATCTCCCCCTGATGTCGTGGGGTATCTCTTGTGTCCACCTTCCTCCCCCATGGGTGGCTGGAAGAGAAGCACCCCAGTATGAGCACAGCCTCCTCCAAATTCCCGTCCCTTGGGATCAGGAAAAAAGCCCTCCTACAAGCCTCCAATTGCAACTTCCCTCCCTGGCTCACAAGGAACACACACATTCACCCCAAGCACTCAGTTACCCTTCTGTCCAAATTTCCCGCTGTCAGATTTGACAAAAAGACTGACTGACTTCCAAATTGACCACAATGGTGACAAACTTGCTCATAGTCACCTGCTTCCCACACAGGGGCACAATCCAGAAGCTTGGGAGCCAAACCTCCCCACAAAGCTGGCTCTGCTCAAACCATCAATGCTCCCTTTCCTCACCTCACCAGGGAGGACAGGCTCACCCAGCTCCTTATCCCACACCGAGTGGATTTGCCATATTCCAATCCCGCCGTTTGTTCCCAGCCTGACTGCAATGACTGGGAGTGACAGTAGGTGTCACTGCCCCCCCTCCTGCCACCGCCTGGGGACCCCCAAAATCCTCCTTCCTCAGAGCGCTGTTTGCAGGGGCCATCCAGGAATGGTGCAGGAATTGTGTCTACTCACATCTACTCGGAAGTCCTCGAGGCGCTTGAACTTGCTGAGGTATTCTTGCAGTTTGCTGTTAATATCCAGATTTTTGGCTTTGGAATATTTTAAGAAGGCCCAGAACTTTTCCAGCCCATAGAGCTGCCCTGGAGAGAATAAAAAAAAATCCAGATGTCAGCAGGACAAAAAACCAAACAAGACACTTTTCCTCCAGGCTTCCCCACAAACCCTGCTGTCCTGCTGGTGGGCACAGCCTCGGCAAGATGGAGAACCTGGATGGAAGAAACCTACATCAGTCCTGGGCAGCCCCCTTGACTTGGGATGTCCCCAGGCTCCGCTGACTTGGTGGTGGCAAGGCTCAGCCACTGCGGGGCCTTGAGAAATCCCACAGGAAATGGTGCCACTAGAGGAAGGCTTTGGAAGAGCTGCAGCCTCCCATTGCCCTCCTCCAGCCCCCAGCAATCTTCAGGATGGTGAGGATCTACTCAACCCTCTCCTGAGAAATGAGCAACAGGACATCTCAGTCCCCAATACACAGCACTATGTGGCTTCCCCAAAACGATGAGAAGAGGCTCAGGAGCACCATGCAGCTGAGCTACACCACTGCCAATCTTAGAGAAGCCAAAGGAGGCACCTACCAGCTTCATAATCCTTGATGGTCTCTTCTTGGAAGTCCTTAAATATGTCTGGCCGGAATTTCTTCTCCAGCCCGTAGCTGTAGTATCTGAAAAGGCACTCCAGACCGTACCTGGGAAGGGAGCAGCATGTGGAGCTCAGACACTGGTGCACACAACACAGGGCAGCAGCAGGTGACTGAAGGCAACCCCCAGACCCACCTTCAAGCAAGGCAGAGGCACTGCCTTAATCTGCTGTGAGCATTGTAAAAGGCCAAACCCTTAGAAAAGGCCACTCTGTCACTCCTCTCTTACCTGTATCCCTCCTTCCCATCCTCCACAGCCAGTTGCTTGAACTCCTCATACATTTTCTTGTTGAAGTGATCTCGGAGGAAGAAGGACCAGAACCGGAAAAGTGTATTCATCTCCTGGGACTGACCAATGCCCAGTCGTTTCCGCTCTGTTTGGGGAAGAGGAGATGATTACAAGGCCAATCCTCTCCCACAGAGTCAGGGACTCACAGGCAGGAAGGCCCTGTGGCACTGTGATGACACCCAGCCCCAGCACTGGACACCCTGAGCACAGCCCACGCTCCCCACAAACCATGGGGACACAGCAGCTGCCAGCAGGGCTGTCCTGTAGGACCCTGCCTGTGTCCATCCCTGCCATGCTCCTGTCCCAAACACAGCAGTGCAGGGACACCCTGTCCCACCCCTCAGTGCAGTGTCCCTACCGTTAAGGCAGCGCCGCCGGTACTTGTGGTAGACGTGTTGTGTGAAGCCGTTCTCCTTGAGCAGCTCGTGTGAAGGATGCTGGAACTTGGGCAGGGACTGCGGGGTGCAGCCGTAGCTCCCGACAGCCGGGGTCCCCTCCGAGGGGCTGGAGCTGAGCGTGAGAGACTCCTGTCAACACCCTTCCTCGGCACCACCCAGCAGAGCAGGGTCACACTCCACCCCACCTGTTGGTCCCACCCACGCCATCACTACCCTGGGTTTGGGACATGAGCCATGGAGCAGCCTACTAGGAAGGGAACTAGTGTTTCTAATCAAGTCTCATTTTGCTCTTCTGCAAGGCTACAGATTTTCTCCAAGCCTTTCCAGGAAGGGCAGGTTTGATCCCTGTCCTTTCTGCAGCCACCTAACAGGAGACATCCCCTGCAAGACCAGATGCTGCCTTTCCCCTTCCTTCCCACACTCCCTCCCTTTCCCGTTTCTGCCTCCTCCATGATCCCACACGCCTGTCTGTGGTACCTGATGGAGGCAGTCCGGGGCCTGTGCTCCCGAGAGTCCATAACCCAGCCCACGTGGCACTCCATCGGAGGGTTCGAACTGTGCCTCGTCTTCCTCTTACGTGGAGTCTGCAAGACACAGTGCATCACAGATGTGTTCCTGTCCTCCCTAGGCCCCAGCTGGGAGACCCCAGCTCCCATTCCCCAGCCCAGCCTGGTCCCACCTTGGCATCTATCGTCCTGCCCTCTTTCACCACTGGGTAGAACCGGGGCGTCTGTGTCGGGTCCTTGAGCTGCGGCGTGCGTGGGGTGCGGGGGGTCCTGGCGTTGCGGTAGTTGGGTGATTCTGGGACAGTCGTGGGCAAAGAGCGGGCAATGGTGGAAGGCTCAGGGACTCCGAAGAGCTTGTTGGCCAAAGCGTCTGTAGGTACTGCAGGGAGAAACCCCCGCCCCGTGTCAGGCTGGGCTCTGGGCACCAGAGTGTCACTACCATCAGGCAGCTGGGAAGCAGCAGGGGCAGGAATGCAGGGACACATCCCCTCTCCCACACAAGCAGCTTCAAATCCAGTTTGGCTAGAAAGCACAAATCCTAGCAGCAGATGCAAAGACTGAGCTCCCCACAAGGTATCTGCTTCCTAGTGGTTAACAGCAGCAACAAATCCCTGTCCCCAAGGACACGGCCCCGGTGTCACACAGGCAAACAAGGCCCAGCAGGCAGCTGCCTCCCAAGTACTCAGAGAGGGTCCAAGAGGAGAGCCAAATCCACGGAAGTACATCAGAGTCTGCCAAGGTTTTCTCACTCCACTGGGACAAAGACTGTGAGTTCTAGATCCCCAAAGTATTCAGCTAGAAGAGCATCATTAATCTGGGAAAGATCCAACTCAGAATATTCTGTGAACTCTGTGAACTAGATAATCCACCACACCTGTGACCCCAGTTCCATCTCCCTAGCTGCCACCCAACCTCCAAGAACCTCTCACCATGAGGAGCAGGGACAAATTTAGTACCACCCATTCATGCCCCATCTCTTACCTTGCTGGAACCTGGGGGGACCAGGAGGGACTTCCTGGTTTGGATCCACAGGGGGCTCTGGGGTCAGGGTGTCAAACTGCTCCCTGCTGATCATATTCACCTTCTTGAAGTTCTCCACCTCTTGCTGCATTGGAGGAGGAAGATGGTGAAGAAACCACTCACCCCATCACAACCATGGCTCTGCTTGTGCAACAGCCACAACGCTGGGTCCTGAGTGCAGTCCCAGGGTCTGGGTGCCCAGAGGGCACCTGCTGCACAGGGGCAGGAAGGGGAGATGCAGCAGACACAAAACTGGGCACTGCATAGGCCAGGTCTGAGCCATTGCTGCTCCCAAGCTTTCAGGGATCCCACAATGCAGCTTCACTAACCAGCACCTGCTTCTTTCAGGCTTTTACCACCCAGGTCAGAGCCAGTGCAGTAACGTTCAAGATGAGCTCAGTGACCTATTTATGGCCAGGACCCCCCTGCCACCATCTTGGGTCCTTAGAGCCCCCCTCCCCAAATCTTCACAGCCACACTGGCAGCAGGGCACAACACTCCCATGGATCTGAAGGACCCACACCCCCAACACACTGTCCCTGTCACCCTCAGCTTCTGTCACCCCAGAGAGCACTGCTTCAGCAATGGGCCAGGTACCAGACATAGAAGCACTGAGCCCATCCCATCTCACAGCCATGATTTCTGTCACTGAGTGAGTCTAGGCAAGTCCCCAAAAGTAAGAGTCACCAAGCTGGGACCCATACATTTCAAAACAGCAGGTGGGCTTTCTATAAAAAGCCCGTGTCCGTGCAAACTGACACCAAAATGGAGAAGAGCACAGGCCAAGACCAGCTCAGCCACCTATGAATTTGTTCCCAACACGTGTAGTCTCCAACAGCCTGCACCACAAAGCGCAGGGCACTACAGGCAGTGCAGAGACACCCAGTTCCCCTCACAGATCTGGGACTGCCAGCCAAGGTCCTGGCAGACAGCAGAACAATGGACCCCACGTTCCAGGTCACCTCACCAGTAGCACTTTGTTTACCTGGCTGCAGCCTCACGTCTGGTTACAGGGCTGTGTTTATCGCTGCTATGGCTGAGCATGATGCTGGGAGCCAAGAATCCCAAACATTGCAAGAGGACTAATCCCAGCTTAGTTCTACTCCACGAGTAGCCTGCAACCCACTGCCCTGCCCTTTTCACTCCAGCCCAGCAGCCACTGCTGCAGTGAGGCTCTCCACAGCCCACACGGATCCCTCCCATCCTTGCATCAGCCACTCTCACCTTGATCTGTGAATACTCCGGCTCAAACTGCTCTGTCCACAGGTCCTGCTCATAGTAGTAGAGCCCATCGTTGATCACCTTGGCCAGCTCTGAGCTCATTTTAGCCCTGGAAGTGTGGTTGCCAGTCCGGTCCCCCCCAGGATGCCGGCGCAGGTACGGAGGGGTCTGCGTCACGATGAGGATCTTGTTCACGTCGCGGTCGTCGATCTCGTAGTCCGAGTCTTCGTCTGACCAGTCGGTGAAGGTGTTCTTGCGGCCGTCCATCTGCTCCATCTCCTCATCGAAGAGGAAGTCGAGCTCCTCGGGTTCATCTTGGTCCTTTTGCTTCTGCTGCTGTGGTGTCTTTGACTCCTCTGGTTTCTGCAGGTAGGGGGGCAAGGGGGACACAGGGTGAAGACCACACACCGACATGAGACCCAGCTCTTGCCCCTTGTTTCTTTACCCCAGCCCATCTGGGGAGAACACCTCATTTACACCACTGAGGAGTAGCTCCAAAGGGGCTCAGATGGAAATGGGACAGACTGGGACATCACTCCCAACAGATCCTACTTGACTGAAGCCTGCCTATGCATGATCCAAGTCACCCCAACCACTGGGAGACTCCCACTCCAACAGCTCCCACATCACTTACCTTGGGCCTGGCTGGGGAAGGTCGGGGTCTCTTCTTCACTTCAATCCATGTCTCTGAATCCAGGTCTGGCAGGCTTGTGGACAGGCCCTTGGGCATTGTCTTCAGGTTACTGACCTCCTCTGTTTTGGTAGGGACTGGGCTGGCAGGACGTGGGGAGCCTGGAGCGGACTCTGGAGCCAACAAGAGCCACAAGGTGCTTTAGAGGGAGGGAGGGAACCCAGGGGGTGTGTGTAGCTATGAACTACCCAACCATTCTGGAAGCATGGCACAGCCTGTAGGGCTAACTGGCATCCAGTGGCCAAGGCTTACCAGCACAGTGCCCACAAGTGCTGGAGTGGGAATCTCCAGTTAAGGCTGTGATGCCAGGGGTGGCCACAGAGCTTTGCAGGTAACATCTTCCCAGACACACAAAGCCCTAAAGCAGGTGCTCTGCTGCTCTCTGGGAAACCTTCCCAAGAGAGTCTGGAGCCAGAACTTCTCCTGTCAAAACTCTTAAAACAGCACCAAGAAGATCCTTACCTTGGGCTCTCAGGCCCAGCCCTGGGCTCCTGCCAGCCCCCGTGGGATGGGGTGACTAGAGCATGGGAAGCCCACAAAGGACAGAAGACCCTTCTGCAGCACTTGGTTGACAGCTCCACACCTGCTGCCCAATTTGTGCCCAGTATCTCCTCAACCAGTAAAGAAAGGCTGGATTCACAAGTGCCCTCTGCTCTGCCCACCAGCTGTACACTATTTCCAGGCAAGTCAAGAGACTTTCAGCAGGACTGACCCTCCCTGAATCCCTTCAGCCTCAACTGAGGAAAAGCCACACTCGGTCTCTCACACCACCCGCATGTCTAGAGGCAGCAGCATTCTGGGGCTCCAAGGACAGAGCCCACACCAGCTCCCACCACCAAGGAGAAAGCCAACGGCAGAGCCCTGCCCTGGGGAACACTCCTGACTCTCAGGGTCTCAGTCGTGCTGCAGTCCCAGCACTGCATCCCACACCTCCCTCCACATTCCCCCAGGGCTCACCAGTCTCTTTCTGGAAGCTCTGCCGGGGCACAAACTCGGGGCAATTGATGAACTGTGAGAAGTCTGTCTGTGTGTAGTCTGCCATAGGGGGGCCAGGCAGAGCCCATTTTTCTGGCTGCTCTTTTCTCCTGATCTTCTCATCCACGATTTCCACCACCTTGCTGTCCTTCAGAGCCTGGAACCAAGCAATACTTGGTTAACTTAGGGCTTTGTTTTGGCATATTGAGGGCCTCAGCTCAAGTCATTCCTCCCTGGAAGCAGTAATAGGAGGCAGGAGCAAGTCAGGGACAAGAGAAGGCTCCACTTGCACCTCATCCACAGCAAACAGGCATCAATCACACAGGGGTGGTGAGAAGCAGAACAAGGAGGAAAGGTCACCTTTCCTTGCCCTCACCTTGATGATGAGGCTGATGTCGGTGGTCAGCGCCTGCACCCGGTGGAAGCTGGCGATCAGCGTGATGGGCAGGAAGCCATCCGAGTCCATCTTGCGGCGCAGGAAGAAGTCTCGCTCCAGGTTGTCCACGCTGAAGTAATATTCTCTGTATGGACAATGTGTCAGTGAGAGGAAGCTCCAAGCCACCATCCTCTGGGCACCCCCACGGAAATAACCCACACACACACACTGAGGGGAGCAAGCCTGGGGAGCCCAGGCGTGCTGGTGCTGGAAGCGAGGCAGGAACTCAGCACACCTCGGCTCTAACCCTTCCCGTGGGATTGGCTGCACAGTCCCCACCACCCAACACTGGGACAAGGACAGGAGGTGGTGCTCACATCTGCCTCTTGATGTAGTCCTTGAGCAGCTCCTGGTCCACGCTGTAGAGCTCAGCACTGCTGATGTTGTCAAAGTAGTAGGTGATGTTGCTGGCGTACTTCTGGGTGCGGGAGCCGTCGGAGCCCTCGAATTTCCGGTATCCGTACTGATAGTCAAAGTGCCCTGGGGACACCAGGAAGGGTCAGCACAGAGCCCCTGGGATTTGCCGCACAGGCTGCACTGCCAGATGAGGCTGGACTCCTACACAAACAGTTCCCTCTTCCTAAGGGCCCCCTGGAAGCCTGCAGTGGGGCACCCACATCCCTCATCCTCCTGCTCTCTGCCTTTGCCACAGAAGAGCCCAGGAACCCTCTTACCCAGGAGCAACTGGGCAGCCCAGTTGACACACAAAGGCCCTACACTGAAGCTGCATCAGGGCTAGCACAGACACTGCCCAGTCAAATGCTAGGGCACATGCTCTTCCTTATCCAAGCCACGACTCCTGCTTGGCTCTCCACATGGCATAAAGCCTTTACAGACTATCAACATGCTTCAACTCCTGCTCACAGAGGTATTGCAATGAGCAGAAAACAGGAAAAAGAGCTTGGCCTGAGTAGCAGGAAGACATTTGCTTTTATAAAAACACTAATAAGAATTATTTGCTTTGTTAAAAGCAGCTCAAGTTACCATCTGGAAAGACTTGCCACAATATTCCCCTGTATCCCTGGAGTGCTCTGCCCTCCCCAGCCCACATTAGAGCCCCAGGTCTCTCAGGCACACAGACACAGAGCCCTGCACACTGCGTCACTCTCCCTGCAGTCACAAGAGCACACACACAGTGATCACCTCCTCTGCCACGGCCACGGCCCCTGCCCCGGCCGCGGCCTCGGCCCCGGAAGGTGCCTCGCACGGCCCCTCCCTCGCTCTTCACGCTGGAGGTCTCGTCGTGGTCCTGCCAGCTGCGCTCGTGCTTGTTGTCGGGGTGCCAGCCTGCAGCACATGGGAAGGAGAGGCAGGAGGGGTATTAGGGCACAACAGCACCTCCCTGGAGCAAGCCTGCTGCACCCAGAGCCCTCTGAATGCAGGAAAGTTGCCCCCTGGTCACCGGGGCTTGCTCTGCCCCGCAGGCAGGCCAGGAGCGGGTGCCCAGCCCGAGCCCCCACCTTTGAGCTCGCTGCGGTTGTTGGAGGGGTGCCTGTGCTGCTCGTTTTGCCGGTTGTTCCGAGAGGCCGTTTTGTCCCTAGGT
This sequence comes from Corvus kubaryi, assembly GCF_017639235.1. Lineage (NCBI taxonomy): Eukaryota > Metazoa > Chordata > Aves > Passeriformes > Corvidae > Corvus > Corvus kubaryi. Next base: position 2,680,929 of record NW_024582079.1, on the reverse strand, counting down.
ACCTCTGACTTCATGTCTATCTGCAAAGGGACCCACTTGTGTTTGTTGCCTGCAAAAGGACAGGGTTTGGGTGTGACACAGGTTCAGAGAGCATCTGCTTCCTCTCCCGCAGCCCCCTCTTGCCACGCAGCCCCCACACGTGGGGGAAAGAAAGCAGCAGGGCCTTTTGGACAGGCCCTGTCCTCTGACATCCCTCCAGACCTTGCTGGGTGCAGAAAAGCTCTGACGAGGACTCTGAGACATGGAGGGACATGATTCAGAACTTGCCTGTGGCAATTATCACAGCACTTGTCCTTCTTCTGCCCTTTTCTGCCTGCCCAGGCTCAGGCCAGACTGAGCCCACGTGTCAACCACAGCTGATACAACCCACAATGAGGGGCTGCTCTGCACCACCATGGAGCACACAGGAGGGCAGGCTCCTGCCCTGCCCCTCCTTGGGCCCTGCTCCATCTGCTCCCACCAAAATGACACCTGAAGCCTGCAAACACCTTTCCCCACAGCTGTCCCAAGTGCTGGGATCGTGTCCTGCAGCAAGGCCCCCAGGGAAAGCAGAGGATGCTTCCACCTGCCTGTGGGTTGTGAAGGGGGAGACAAGCTGAGCCCAGGGGACAGTCCCCATCAGCTCCTGCCTTACCTTTCTTCTTCTGGGCTGACTTCTGATTGTCATCGTCACCATTCTTCTCCTCCCCAGACTCATCAGATTTGGTTTTCAGGCTCTCTTTGCCATCACTCCCGTCCCCCTTTTCCTGCTCTTTCATGTCTTTCTTGACACTTAGCTTCCGAAAGGATGGTGCTTTGTGTGGCTGCTGGGGACACATCAGTGGAGGAAAGATGTGAGAGGTGAGAGAAGTGAGGAGCTGGAGGCAGACCCCAGCTGCCCCAGCAGGAACAGGAAGACCTTGCCCTAGGCTGGGTGCATCCCTGGTCTGTACCTCCCAGAGCTGTCCTGCTCCTAGGGAAGGGCTCGTGGCTGAGCAGGGCAAAGATGCTGGGAAGTGCTTGAGCTGAGACATCAAGATGGGCTGACAGGGAGACCTTGTGCTCATGGACGGGGTCGTCCTATAAGGAACCAGACTGTCCCAGTGGCAAAAGGGTGAGTGACCACCTTGCCCTGACAGCCAGCCAGGAGCTGGCAGAGCAGCATCCAAAAATAGAAAGGTTACAATGACACCCATGTCCTCAGCAGGAAGGAAAGGCCAAGCCCCTTGGGCATATCAAACCTTTCTCGTGCATTTTCAGTTCCTCCCACCAAACTCCTGACTTTGGCCCAGCCCCTTGCTGCACAAAGCAGCCCTGAGAAGAGCAGGTCTGGGAGTTGCCCTACCTGCTTCAGCCAACCCAGAGTTTAGACTGGGCTCCAGCTTCCCAGAATAGCACTGAGGGAGGGAGTCCACATGGGCAGCCCTAAAAGGAAATTCCCTGCACGCTATTCCTGGCTGCCTCCGCACTGACACTCAGCACCCCAAACGGCCTGGCTCAGCCAGTGCTTCCAGAGAGACAGGGAGGTCTGCAAGGGCCTTATCCTGCTCATCACAATGGTTCTGTGCTCTCACCTGGACACTCTTGTGGGCTATTTCTCCAGGTGTTGGCCAATTTGTGGCATCACCGAAGTCACCAACCTTGTACCAAAGAGAAAGGTCCTGTTAGTGCACAAAGCTGCAGGTGCTGTTCCCTGCAGCAGGGAAGAATCCTTTCCACCCACCACTGTCCCACAAACAGCTGTCGCCAGGAGGCTGGAGGGGGACACTCACACTGCACACGCACAGTCCCTCTCCCCACCCAAGCAGGGTCCCTGAACTAATCCCAAGTAACTGCAGACAAGTTTATGTCCATCAGATATGGTAATGAGGCTGCCACGAGTCCTGCAAGCTCCCAGCCTCTCACCAAACATTCTCCCCCAGCAGCAAGTTGCCCAGGGTAATTCACTCAATCACAGGCACCATCCCTTGGACAGGGAAAGCACTCAGCTTCCAGCATTCTAAATCCACCTCAAGCAACCACATCCCACTGAAGAAGCTCTTCCACCTAGCGGCAGTCACAGCCAGGCACAGCCCCACTGGAGTGCCCAGCTACAACCACCACGTGCTGCCAACAAAGTAAGGGAATGGTCTCGTGGCGGGGGAGAAAATTCAAGCAGGTGTTGAGGACTCCCTCATTCCAGTCACCCCATGGTCACACAGGGGAACATCAACTACTTCTCTGCTGAATAAATGACCTGGTCACTACTATTATATCTACCTCTTTCAGGTTTCAGAGAATCTGCAGGACAGAGGAAAGAAGCCAAACAGCTGCCCAGGTACCAAATGAATCATGGCTGGGCACTGAGTTTATGTGGGCACAGGGGCTCCTCCTTGCCCTTGTGGGATTGTTATTTCCAAATTAATGTGGAGTCAAATTAATTTTTGATCCCTCAGGAGATCACATCTTTACATGCAGGTGCCATGCTCCTCTGCCCAGGAGGCAAGTTTCCTGGGAAAACCAATTCCAGTGCAGGGCCATGCCTGTTTCACAGAGAGAAGCACCTTTCATCCCCAGGGCCCTCCTCTCTCCAAAACGAAACAGAGGAGAAAAGTCCTATCAAGTTGCAGATACATCTCCACTGGCTGCTGGGAGCCAACACCAACAACCCATGGCCCGAGCTGTGCCCCAGAAGGAACTGTCCCTCCATCACCACTGACTGCCTGGAACAAACTGCCCTGGTTCCTCCAGAGGAGTTGCTTTGTCTGACATCAATTCCTGTGGCTCTCTGTGTGCCAGTGAGGAACAGACTGCACAGGGAAGGACAGAGCTGCGGACACACCACTGTCACCACCCTGTCTGCACTGCAAAGCTGGGCACAGGCTGAGCCCACAAGGAATTTGGGATGTCCTCGCAGTGGCATGAGATGTTTCCCACATCCCGGACTCCTCCAGGTGCCTCCCTGTTAGAGGGGAGGTGAGAAGGTCTCCCCTGACCTAGCTGGGGCAGAAAGCCAGTCAAAGCAACATGCAAGACCCCTAAAATGCTGAAGAGGATATAGAGAACAAGGCCAGCACACTAGCCCCTCCACAACCAAGCTTGTGAAGGGAGAGCTCTCCAGACCTTCAAGAGGCTCATGCAGCACTGACAACTGCACCGGAAATAGGGGGCCATTGAGAGGACAGCAGCACAGCCTTACCTTGCTTCCTTTCCTCTGTCTTGGGTTGGCAGCCCTCACCACTTTCGCTGGAGTTGTAAGTTCTGCAAGAGAAGGACAACAAAAGTGTTAAAACACAGCTGAGAGCTGTGGGTGGGAGTGTTGGCTCTGGAGAGAAGTGGGTAGGAAGCAAAGCAGCTCCCCCTTTATCAAAGGAGGGCTAAGAGGAAAAGGTGAGCAGAGAACACAGCTAGCTCCTGACTTGAGTCTCAAAACAGCCCCATTAAGATCAGAAAACTCCTGACCAATCCAGGTGGGTCAGAGATGGACTTTTAACCCTAACCTGCTGCAGGAAGGCACTCCCTGCCTTAGCTCTGCCCTCCCCTCTTGGCCTTGCCAGCCAGGGAGGAAGGGGGACAAGGAGCTCAGCTCATTCTGCAAAGCACCCACAGAACAGCAAAACAAACATGCCCTTGAAGAGCCAAGGCCCATCACGGCACCATGAGGCCGGTGCTGCCCAGGGAGCAGAGCAGGGCTCCAACAGAGGGATGCAAAAGTCTCTGGCTGCTGAATCCTGGTTTGAACTCAGGCATCCCAGCAGGGACAGCAAGTTCACAAGAGGAAATGTACAGAGAGAATGAGCCAGATACATCAAGTGCCTAAATCCTGCTACAGCTGAAAGTATTTAGGCACTGAAGCACCTCTGGGGTGTTTTAACACATCAGAGTGAGACCGTTGGGGTTCACACCACCAAAGACCTCACAGCAAGTCAAGATCTCAACCTCACCATGGCCCATCTTGGGTCCTGCTCACACACCACCTCCTCACAAGCAGAAATAGGAACTCAATTTGCTTTCTCCCTCAGGTTTGGCTGCGAGGTCTCCCCATCAGGCTCACACATGGCACGCAGACTCCAAGCAACAGAGCAGCACGACTCTACCAAACACAAACCAGCCCCACAAGGACCACGAGGAGGGTCTCCTCCAGGACACTGGTGCTCCACAGGGGGAGGAGAGCCTGCTGGGCCTTGCCCCAAGGGACAGCCTGTGCCAGGTGCCAGGCTCCAGCAGTGAGGATTTCTGCTGACTCACTGGCTTTGTTTAGAAGAAAAGCAGCCCTGACTGGGGTAGGGAGAGAGGATCAGCAGAGGCTATCTGGGGATGCCCCGGGAAACACCCTGAGTAGCCTACTCAGCTCTGCTCAAAGCTGCCTTTGATCTCCTGCACAAGGCTGGACAACTTTGCCTGGATGATCAAAACCGGTCCCCTTCTGAGCCTCAAAACCAGTGATTCATCCTGGCCTTGCTCAGAGCAGGAGGCTTTGAAGTGTCAATAAGGCAGAGTCAGACACGGCAGGACAGAACCATGTGCACTCCCCTTCCCCAATTCCTTTCTCTAAGGCTCCCACATAGGGATTTCAACTGCAGAAGAGTCCAAGCTCTCAGCTTGGTCCCTGAACCCTCCCTTTTTCCCCCAGGACCTCCCCAACCCACCTGCAGTGCCTCCCTTCATGAGCAGCGGCAGTCCCACGTGTGCTTCATTTATTCCATGTGCACTTCATTGAGAATCCTGGCTCCACGGCACAAAGCTTGCCACAAGCCTTTTAAACTTCCCTGCTAGTGTAGGAAGAGCCAGCGCTTTCAAAACAGCCCCCAAAATCCTCCACTCAACGCCCACAGATGTCACCAACTAAATATAGCTTCAAAAGGCACCAGGAGCTACAGCACAAACCCACAGCCAGCCCGGTTTTCCACAGATACAGAGCACCCCTGCCTGCTCCAACAGCACTGATGGGACTGGCACAGCCTCATCAAGGCTCCAATCTCGGGGCTGGGGCACAGCAGGGCTCTCTCTCTCCCTGCAAGGATCCCATCCAGGCGCCTGCTCCCACCACAGAAATGGCATCCAGCCCTTTCCTCCAGCTGCTTCAGCTCAGGAGCCCTCAAGGCCATAGATGTTCTTGTGCTTTTTTTTTTGGGAACCAGTCAAAGAGAAGGGGCCCTCACAAGTACCCGTGAAAGAGGATGAAGGGGCACAGGCTGCAGGGGCGGGTGCTGCAGACTCCATCATCTCTGCGGGGGAGGGAGGAGATTGTTTGAAACAAGTTCTGCCGCTTTCCTTATCTGCAAGATATGAACAGGGATCCCTTATCTCGCTGAGGTGCTGAGAAGACTAATTAGCATTTGCAGAGCACTGCGGAAGACAAAACACAAAGCAAAGGACTGCTGCCCGGCAGCGAGGGAGGAAGGGAGGCTGCTCCGGGCTGTGGCTGCGGGCAGCTCTGGCCAGCTTGGAGCATGGATGGAGCTGAGATCCAGCAATTCACGGTGGAGACCGAGAGGGTGTGACTGCGCTGGTGGACACATGGTCAGACACACCATCTGCTGAGTCAAGACCACGGTATGCACAGGCCACGCATGGCTGGCACCCTCCAGGGCACAGTGACATAATCAAGGGCACCAGCAACATGTCTTGTGGTCCTCAGCTGAAAAGACCCACTGCAGGAAAACCTCACTGCATCCGCCTGAGACATGGAGAGCAAGTCAGTGCTGCTCATCCCACACAGGAGCTCAGGACAGGCAGGGAGGGATACTGCCTTGGTTCACAGCCGAGCCTTTAAAAGCTGCTGACAGATGTCTCAGACCCCTGGGCGTCTCACAACCCTCCTTTTGCATCTGTTTGGTGGCAGTAAGTAATTTCAGTTGCACTAGCAGTGCCTGACCACCTCCCGAAAAACAGGGCCTCTCTGTGTGAGGGGACAGACAGAACAGCTGCAGCAGGAGCCAGAGTTTCAGTGGTGTGAGGCTGGCACGGGGACAGCGGGCAGGGAAGCAAGGAGCAGCTTTGCCTGCAGCCACAGGGCAGATGCTGGCACAGCCAAGAACAGAAAAGCAGGTCTTGAGTTTTGATCTGCTGCCTGCAGCCAGAACCTGATCGTTTGCCTAGCCATGGGGTTGCCCAGCCACGAGGAGACTACATCTTAGCAACCAAGGGGATGAGGCACAGGTGGCAGCACCCACAGCAGCCCCAATGCTGCTGTCACAGTCAAACCCTTCCCGTGGCTGTGCCACAGCCACAGCACTCGCCAACACACCTGACAAACACCAAGGGCAAGGCTGTGCAGACACCTCGTGCCTTCCTTCAGCCCACACCTGTCTGGGGCACAGAGCCATCGAGGTGGAAGGCTCACAGGGGCATCCAGGTGAGCACATGCCTCTTATCTGGAAGAGGAGCCCATGCACAAGGACCAGACAGCCAGAGAGACAGCAGATCCACAGCTAAATGTCCCTCCACCCCAACAGGGACATGTGACATAGGACCACTGAGCTCAGCCAAGGAAACATATTTACTGCCTTATCTGGGAAAATGAAACCAAACACCCAGCAGTCTCGTTTCCTGCCTTTTCTTGCATCCAATGACATTTATAATGGAATTTTAGAGAAGGTAAATGAAGAGAGGGAATAAATCTGAAGTGCTGGGCAGAGACCTGGCATTATTGGAGAAATACCTGTACCTATAGCAAGAACGCTGTAATGCCTGCTCCAGGTGTACCACTCATGTGCAGTGCAGACCAGGGCTCAGAGAACCCCAGCAGCAGCTAGGACAGCCTCAGGGGGCAGCCCAGGCTCCCAGCAGGAGTGCAGAGTCCTCAGCTCTGGCACACTGTCCCTGACACAGCACCCCCTCCTTACCCAGCAGCCAGGTTGACAGAAAGGAGCCATCCTGCTCCCTGCTCCACAGCCTGGCACCTACGAGAAACTGCTGATAAAGGTGGTTCCAAGCCAAGAGCCCGGACTTTGTGCTGAAGAGGCTGAGGCAGGGGCGCATGCTCTGTGATGCACGTCATGATGGAGCTGGAAGAGCCAGACCAGTATCCCCAGTTTCCCCAGAGCCCTGGCAGGAGCTTGACGGTGCCGCGTGGGACAGACGGCCACGTGTCCAGCAGTCCACCAGGATCCACTTCAACTCTTCTGTCTCCAAACAAACCTCCCTCCTTCCCACACTCCACGGGACACTCTTGGCACATGTGAAGACTGTAAGTCACAACCAACACAATGCTCCTTCGAGGTTTTTAGGTGAGAAAGAGCAAATGGAGCTTGGGCAAGGGTGAGCTGAGAAAAACGTCTGAGAAAAAGGGAAAAGGGTGAACTGAGAAAAATGTTTCTGCCTGGGATTAGCTGTTCTCCCTGGAGAGAGGTAGCTCCTTCGGAATCATTCTGTGAGGGCAGGGAAGTCCCTCCTGGGGTACTGACACAACCTGCAAAGAAATTCCCTTAAGACAGACCCAGCAGGCAGCTAGCCACAGCCAAGCCTGCCAGGACCCCACCATGGCTGCAAGAATCCCCTTCCGGGCCTAGAAGAAGACTTAGGGAGCCAACAGAGAACAGCTCCAAAGGTGCATCCCCACCATGCCAACTGGGAAACTCAGGGCACCAACCCTGTCCCTGTCCTTGCTCCAGGCCTCAAGCAATCTCTCCCTCAGGGTGGCCTAATCTGCACAGCAGCAGAGGCACAACATGGATTCAGAGACTCTCCTGTGGCACTCCTCACTGTCCATGCACTCCGTGCAGGACATGGAGTCTGAGCCTGACCAAGCCATCAGAGGACACAGCTGGTGAGCTTCATGTCCACCAAGAGCACACAGAGACATTTGCAGGACGAGTCCTGCAGGCCAGATGTGACCTGCAAGCCAACAACAGTCCCCGCTCCCACCAGCAGCCTGTCTCCTGCAGGCAGTGACAAAGCTCTTTTCTTTCTGAGTCCATCCCAAGAGGACCCCCTGAACTTAACTTAAAGGCAGAGAAGCCTTGAGGGATGGGCAAATGTCCCTTTTGTGCCCCTTCTGTGGGTGCTGCACCCGTTTCTGCATCAGTAAGAAGCTGTGGTGGGCAACACACCCTTGCTGTAAAGGGGCTGGGAAGCAGCAGCAGATGGGAGGGGACCTCAGGCTCCCCAGGGAGCCATCTGGTAGCACCCCTGTGTGCAGAGAGGCACAGATACCCCCAGACACCAGCAGATCCACCTCTGCCCTGCCTCCCAAGGAGCTGCTCCCAGCACGGCCTCAGCCATGTGCCAGAGCTAATGCCAGACTGAGATGGGAAACACTTGTCGCTGCAGCTCCACACACGGGCGGAAAAGCCTGGGATTTATAGCACTGACTGCTTGGCATGCTCACATTTTGCTGAATGCATCACAAGGCACACAAAGCCAGAAAGGTTCAGGACAGGCTCAGCCCGCAGACTGCACCTCCTCTAGGTTTGCAATGTTTTACAGCTCTACCTCCCACCAAATCACAGCCACAGGCTGTGTGAGTGCATGGAGGAGGAAACGAGGGAGCACTGGATGGAGTTCTCCAACAGCTTTAAATGAGATGTTATCACAAGGAATCTTCCAGCACAAAGGGGTTGGTGTCTCCACAACAGGGGCTCCCACCTGCTCCTGGGGACTGTGGAGAACCACAGTCAGCCTCATCATTTGCAGCATGAGGTCTCACAGCTCCCAGCTGGCAGCATTTGGCCTTGCTTACAAAGGTAAGAGGAATATCTGCAACACCTCAGCAATATCAGAAGTTTCCTGTACATGCAAGAAAAACTGCAGTAGTATGGTCAAGGTCAGGATCAAGCAGAAGACTGGATCCTTCAGGTGAATGGTTGAGCAGTATTCAGGCTTGTAAATCATGTGGAAAGCCTGGAGCAGGAGATAAGCTGCAGGTACCACAGCTCAAAGCCTTCCAAGCAATTTTCCACAGCTCCTCAGCAGAAGCTCCACTGTACAAGCCCTACTGTAACAGCAAAGGAAGCAAGGAGCTGCCTACACCTCTCTGCAATGCAAGCTCTGCAACTGCTGCAGAGATCACTCGCTAAAAATAACTTCAAAAAGGGCATCTGACAGCCCCACAGAGAGCATGAGAACACTCCCACCTGGGTGCCCTAGGCAGCTCCAAGAGCTCAGGAGTTTGCCCTGGAAAAGCACAGGGAGGGAGGCTGGGGTACAGGCAGGTAGAGCGAGGACAGCGCTGTCACAGGCTGAGTGTGGGCATCCGAGTTATAATCCCAGCTCTCCAAACCCTCACATCCCTCAGCTGATAGTCCTGAAAGCCCTGGAACAGGAGGAGCAGCTCAAGACACGTGCAGAGCCCATATCTGCTGACAGCACAAACGGGCAGCACAGATCCTCACAGCAAGCAGGGGCTCCAGGCAGATCACAGCCCTTCTCAGGGAGCTGAGGAACAGCACTGCTCCTTTAAACACACAAAGCTGCTACAAGCTCTACACATGTGCGTTATCTGCAGGGTCTGACTTTTATTTCCAGAGCAAATGAGGGGCAGGAAGGGTCTGGACTTACCAAAAATGCACGATCATCTTCCCTGCAGCCTCTCAGTCCAAGACAGAAATGCTCCAACTTGTGACCAAGCTACACTCCAGGAGGAGCGGGTTAGGAAACGCCAACAGGCATTTCTAACATTAACAGTGTCAGCGAGGGCACCCTGGATTCTTCCTGGCACAGACAGCTACTATTAAAGGTAGCAAATGAACTCCCTCTTAAGGGCAAGTGACATCTTTCCACCGCCTTTTCAAGCAAACCTCTTTCCTGAGGAGGATTTCTAGGAAACTCCTGACACACAACCCATGCTCACAGCGCTGCACACGATCCCTGAGATGCCAGGCACACACGGAATGAGACAGCACATGAACCACCCCCCAACCACTTTTCTACAAAAAAAAAAAAAAAAAAAAAAAAAAAAAAAAAAAAAAAGGAATCCTAAACTAAGGGCTCTCCAGGGGAAGCCAGTGGTTCCCAGAAACCAAGAAGCATCGCACAGAGGATACAGCCAAGGTCATCCAGCTGACAAGACTTCAGAAACTCAAAATGAGGAAGCTGGGCTGGCTCAGGCCCCCGCAGCTGCTGAGCCGCCCTGTTGTCTCTGAGCAGGGAAAATGCACTCACCACCCCTGCAGGAGAGGCTACTCCAGCATCAGTGCCTGACCCAGCACGTCTGGTGCAGACACATCTCCAGCTGGCAGAGCATGTCACCAGCAATTCCTCTGCCAGCATGGAAGACAGAAAAGCCTTCAAGGACACCTGTGAACACTGGGTCAAGTTAAATGGTTCAGGGAGAGGGGCTGGAAAAGCCGGCCGCGCTCCAGGGAAAACACTCCAGGGAAAACGCCGCGTCAGTCTGGGCCCCTGAGAAAAGGCTCGAGTTGATCCAGCTGCCGCTCCAGGCACGAGGCACAGCAAGGACACCTCAGCGCTGGGACAGGAGGGCACCTGAGGCAAGGCTGCAGGGGCCCAGGGTATGCAAGTGAGCCAAATCGTGGCGGAGATGGAGGGTCAGGCCCTCCTTCAAGCCAGCTCACAGACCAGTTGATAGTTCACGACCTAAAAAATAAAATCAGTCACGGGGGAGAGGGAGGGCTGACATGAACAGGAACTACAAGACAGCAAAGACAGACACCAGACTCATAACTCCTTATAAAACAGAAAAAATCCCACCCCACTCACCTCTGGGGACAACTGATTTGCAAATTAAAAGGGGGTGTCCACCCTCCAGGAGGGATCAGGAGCAGTTCCCTCAGCTCCCGTAGCTCTGCCAGGCTCTAATGAAAAGCTAGTTAACAGTTAATTATTACCCATTCAGACACACGATCCCCTACTCTGACTGCCGGCTGGGAGGGATAAGACAGTCACGTGATGCAAAAATCCCGACCTTATGAAAGCACGGGCAACTATATTTAGTTGGAAAAACGATGACCTAGCGAGCCTGTTCCTCCCTGGCCCCCCCCTCAGAGGAGCAGACCTGCCACCTCCCGAGATCTTACCTCCACGGCACCCTGGAAGATCCTCATCCAGCAGGAGTTGTAATACTCAAAACAGGGACACCTGGCACAGGAGCAAGCCCTGTGTGCATGTCCAGGTTATCCCGGGTGGAGGGGCCAGACCAGCACATAGTCCAGGCTGGGGGGACCCTCCCTCTCCATCCTCAGTGCTCTGGAATGGGTCACCTTGTCAGCAGCAAAAGCTGATAAGCAGCAAGAGCAACAAACAGGGGCCTAGCCCAAGGTCCTGGACCTTATCTTGAAAGCAGGAGGCACACTGGGAACCTGACCAGTGTGACCAGCACAGGAGAGGCATTCAGCAGCAATGCTCCAGCTGCTGGCTTCTCCATGCCAGAGCTGGTGACAGGAGTTTGCCTCCCTGGATCACTCTACTCCTCTCAGAGTACCTGGGTGACCAAGACAGACACCGGCGTGCTGAGAATGGAGTGGGAGCCAAGGCAGCACCACTGCGGAGAGATGGCCCCAGAAACAAAATCCAAGAGCATCACCTGCTCCCTCTGCAGTGAAAGAGCGTCAAAGCACAAGAAAAACAAAAAGCCTTAGGACCAGACATCATTAATCTGTTGTCATCAGCAGAAGGGTGCTCTCTGCCTGCATCCCGCTGCGGCTGATGAGACAGCACAACCGGCGGCGCCCGTGGCACGAGCGAGAGGAGGTCACTGCATCGCTGCCGAACCCAGGGCGCCGTGCTGACACGATCCCTTTAATGGCCGTCAGCCTCTTCTGCAGCTGCATCTGGGGACTTGGAAGCTGACAAAACCCTTCCTGGGAAGCATCTGGTACGTCTCACTGTAAATATTTAACAACAAAGAGACAGGAATCGAGAGCCAAGCGCCTGCAGAGAGACCCTCCAGCTCCAAGCGTTCGCACTGTCTAGGAGGAGACTGTGCAGCTCCACTGTGGCAGTGGAGGGGGAGAGGGGTTGTACAAGGCAAAAGTACAAACTCTGCACAAAATATGCCTCTGGAAAACCTGTCATCTCAAAGAGAATGGGTTTCCAGAGAGGAGACGGTGACGTAATTTAAATAACATCATTCCGAGTTCCTCCCACTGTGATTCCTGTACCTGACCAGCAACTTTTGCAGCGGCATCCCTGCGAGGCCAGAGTGTCCCCTGAGCAGTGGCCACTTGCTAAGTGACCACTTAACCTCACCCTCAGCCTACACAGCTGCAAACTTGCCTCCCTGACTGCATAGAACAAGAAGAGACTGAGCAGCAGCTCGGCTTGTGAGGCCAAGGAAGACAAGGCCAGCACCATGCAGAAATCCAGCCCCATCTCCTGGGGCAGGAGAAAGCAATAGGGATTTGGTGGTAGGAGCAGGTGCAGCAAACTTTCCCAGGAATTTAGGGAGGTCAGACCTAGGTCACCCACTAATCAAGGTGCCTCCATAAATGCGCTGAAGAAATCTTACAGTCCCGTAACCACCTGGATTAAACTAAGCACAGGTATGGGGGTTTCCTCCTGTTGGTGAATCCAGAGTATTAAAACCATGACAAGGTACTCAAATATCCCTGTGATCTTTGAGTGCAAGCAGAAGGGCTTCTTTTTGTGTTACTTCAGGATTACTGTACCTCAGCTGAGCTGATCTCAGGGCATGCTTTCCAAGCACAAGATACACCATCCTCACTTATGCCCCCCAGCTTAAGTGAGATGCAGTGACATTCTGGGTTATTTATAAATCACTCTGATATAGCAGCTTCCTTCCTGGGTTCGCAATCACATGAATCCTGATGCATAAACCACTCTCTAACAAAGCTAATTCCTGTGCTACAGGTGGCTACCTCCCATGTCAATACAGAGCATAAGAGTACAACACCCTAATCCAACTAAGTTTTCCCACAGGAGTCAGGAATACCCAATTACAAAAGAGTGCAACATAGCACTTTCCTAATTTAAAGATCTATCTCCCCTCCTTTTCTTTCTAAAGGATTAAAAACCACTTCCTTGCAGTGGTAGCATCACCCTCATCTCTTTACGGAAAACTTCACAGCATTTAATTCAAAGGCGCATTTATAAACTCAAGAAAGATATCTCAGACACTGCTGACAATTGTATAAAATGATCAGGTCAGGGTGCAGCAGATGAAAAAAGTCATCAGGAGTGGTGAAACCAAGACAGAGCATCACTTGCTGCTCTGTTGAACATCAGCGCATCCACAACTGCACCCTGCAGTCAGCTCTGGTCTCTGGAATTCAACAAGGGCACAGAGCTGTTACAGCTGCTCAAAGAAAAGCAATTAAACCACCCAGAGGCAGCTCCTCCAGAGGCGAGACTAAAAAGGCTGGGATCCTCCACCATGGAGAGGCGGAGGGCTGGCTGCAGCACACAGCAGGCCAGGAGGGCACAGGCACAGCACACTAAGCTAGCAGGAGATCCATTTGAAGTGGCAAAAGTATTCCCTTCCAGAGCAGGCAGCAAATTTCACATAGTAGCAAGTCCTGGGAGCTGAACAGCATCGGTCACCTGGCAGAGGAGTTTGGTGTTCACACCAAAGTTGTCCGCAGACATCCAGCTACAAATGCGCCCTCCCAGTCCTCCTCAACAGCAGAAGTGGGAATGTCAAAGTGCATCCCTCTGCCCACCAAGCCCAACCCTGCATCTCTCAAGGGTGTTGAAGTCTCCCAACTTTCCATCTGAACTCCAGATCACATGGTTTGAAGTGGCTCCTTCTGAAAAGCACCCTACAGCTGCTGAATCCTGGTTGTGGGATGTGGGAGAGGAGAGGACAGAGGAACTGCTGTGCCAGACAGAAGGAAAGTGAGGCCTCTCTCCAACAACTGCTTTATTTGCAAACACTATTAGGTAACTGGGATGCAAACACTGCTGCCCTTCCACCTCCATAGCGCTTGCACGTGACATGGGGATGATCCAGGCTGAGGGCAGGATACCACTGGCATCCATATGCTAACAAGCAGGAACATGCTCTGGGGCACACTACAGCTACTGAGCCTACAAAATGGCAGATTTTTGGCTCAGGCGCCCCACCTATGCAATTCCCAACCCTGATACTGCAACTCAGCATCTTCCATCACTCTGTTAACCATTTCCTTGGGAGAACAGACTTCTCACCCAGAGGGAAAACCAGCCATAGAAACCCACCTGACTTACCAGGATTAACCTTAAAAAATAGACCAGACACGGGTGTGGGAGTTCTGGTGACCAAAGCAAATCAACTCATTCAGTAACCTCAGCAATGAAAAGGAGGTGAGGGAGTCAAACCCAACAGCCTCAGGAGTGCACAACAGCTCTGGTAGCAGGAGCAGTGCTACTCTGCCTTCGCCTGCTGCCTTCACACTTCAATGTGTTTTGAGATACCAGAGCTTCCAGATAAGCTTAGTGCATGGGAAGAAAAAGCAAGGCACCAGCTTTAAGCCTTTTCTGAGAAAGACTGCACAGTGTCTTGTGCAGCCACCATTTAGAGGAATCCTGTTTAAGCTTTAACTTATCTCCTAAAAAACATACAGAATTGTAAAAAAGCCCCCAGCTCTGTAGGTAATGTCTTCTGCAACACTACTGACATGTAACAAACACTCTCTGAAGCACTATCATCTGCTGCAGACACACACTCATGCCCCACCCTGGAGACAGCTGTGCAAGGTCCCCAACCAGCTGGAGAACAGAGGATGGAGCTGTGCCAAACAAAGGACATCTCTGAGTTTGCAGCACAGGCAGACAAAACCCAATACCCAAAGAAGACAGATCTTCAGCAGGGTGAAGAAAAGCCTCCTATTAACTCAACAGATGGGAATATACCTTTGCTGCTTCAAAACCTTAGTATTTCACTCTCGTATGTTGAGAAAGCAACAGAATCATGAGAAACTTACAACTGTGGAATCAAAGCCTTAATCCAGTGCATCTAGTTGTATACCACGGCCTTGTTAGCTGGCTAGAGCTCTGGAAACACATCCACAAATTTCATCCCTCTGATCAGCTCAGGAACTTAAATTACAGTGCCTCCAATGTTACACCAGACCACCTTTTTTTTTACTGAAATCAGCTTTAAGGCAACAGAGCTGATTTCCATACTTCCAACACCTCCACCATCAACAGCAATTTACCCTCACACTATCCATGAACTGGTGAAATGGGATCCCATGCAAAGCCAAAGATGGGCATCAGAGGTGGACACAGTGACATGCCTAGGGTGACACAAGGCCACATCAGGCACTGACTTCCATTCCCAGTGCCTTTGCTATAGGACATCCCCACATGGCACCACAGCTCTGAGACAACAGGCTCCCACTGAATGATCTTGGTATCACCGGTTAAAACACAAACCTTTCCTTCAGTCTTGGCACTTCCACAACACCAACCTGGATGAGGAGCTTCTGGCAATTGGGAAAGGCATGAATTGAGATCATCAGTATCTGCTTCGGAAAACTAATTCCTTTCCTGATTTGAAACCTCCATCCAGAGCAACCTCCCTCCCAGCAAGGCTGCACACACCACTGGGGCCAGGAAGTCTTTTCTCTGCACTGATGGCAACACAGTGAGTTGTCCTGGTTGTCCTTAACAGCAATACTCAACAGCAACACACAGACTACAAGCCATGGGGGAGGTCTGTGTCTTCCCAAAGTATTGCAAATTCAAATATATAACCTCGGGTTCATAGGCACGTCCATCTGTATACAGGTAACGTATAAACAACAACAATCTGAGCTACATTTGCATCTTGACACATCAGTGTTTTCAATTATGTGTGATGACCAAGACCTACAAGTTCCCAAACTCTTTCACCCCGGACATCCAAATTTGCTATGCTACAATGTACGGGAGGAAAGAACCTTCCAGCAGTTTAGTCATCACTACATGAAAGCATAAAAGACCTCCCTGCTATACAGGAATGGCCAAATATTAAAGGTCTGTACTTTCTTTACGAAGTTGTTTTGCTTTGGTTTTTGGGGGGTTTTTGTTGGTTTGGAGTTTTTTTGTTACATTAATGTCCATTGCATATTCTTGTACCAGTCTTTTAAGTCTGGTTAGCGCTGACTCTGAAGGAAGAGAAGTGCAGGGAAGGCAAGGGAGAAGGAGGTTTCAAGAGCTCCATTTTTATTTAATACATACCAGACTGGCCGTCAGTTGGAAATATATCTGTAAAAGAAAAAAAAAAGATCAGTATTGGTTACAGCTGGAGTGCAAATCACATTTAAAAGGTCTCATCTCTCGATTTGTTTGCTTTAGCTAAACAGAGGAAGTATTTTCTTAGTATCTCAAGTTAAACATCAATCCAGCTTGGAACCCACCACAATTCAACCACTTGTTGTGAGAAAGATTTTGAAGGAGTCTGTGTTTACCTGAATGCGTTGCTCTCATAAATAACCTTCTGTATTGGCTTCTAGCAGACAGCAGTGAGCAATAAAAAAGGTTGTTGAGATGTACAGAGATCCACACAATGAGCTTGGTGGCACCCCACACTCTCCCTGAGCAGCAATATCAGATGGAAATCTACAGAGAACATCTAACAGAGAGCACAGCTGGAAGCCAAGGCAAAAGCCAAGTAAGCATTCTCCTGATGGTCCTTGGTTTTTGCAGCCACAAGGGACATCAGCAGCTGTGCCTGGCTCTAACACAGCACCTACACCAGACATACACACACTCATCACCAAATGGACACCCAGGGCCTTGGCACAACACCCATCACACCAGGAGAACCCCTTCCCAGCTCAGGAGTCTGTGTCAGCAGGCACAGCCAGCTGCACAGGACAGATGGAGTCTGGAGGGTTCAAACCCCAAAACAGATTATTCAACCTCCCCAGCCCCCCAAGCTCTTTCCACTTAGAGGTACAGGCCCTTCTCTTGGAAGGCCTTATGTATTGCTGGGAAGATATTTACTTAAGTAGCTGTGAAGGACCTGACTTTTCATCTGAGGAGCACACAGGACAGTGTGTGTGGAAAAACCCTGTTGATAACAGCTCCCCCAGAAGATATGAAAACAGTACTTTTGAGAGAGCAATACATTATGTTTTCTTCAAGGATCCTGAAAGATGAGGGGGAAGGAAGGCTGCCAGCAAGGCAAGGTCCTCCTGGGACAGGGGCAGACCCCTGGCTCCTGCTTATCAGCTACCCAAAACACACATTCAGCTGGAAAATCACAAGAGTTGCAGCAAGGACTACCTCTGAGGCGGGGCAATGCTCTCTGGCCTGGGCTCAGCTCATGCAGAAACAGCAAAAACACCCCTCTGCCAAAATAACTTCTCTTCCTTTGACTTGCACCATGTTCAATGCATCCTCAGGCAGGGATGCTTTCATCCCACATAAGAACGGGAAGAGCCAAGCGGAGCAAAAATACCCAGAAGTTAAATCAAGACTCCCTCCATCCCTATTACAGTTATGGTCTGTGGCCATTTGAAGGCATGATATCAAGGACAGCCCAGCACATCCAGAACAGTCTCCAAGCACCAGTTTGGATCCTTTGCAAGGTGGATGTTCTACTGCAATCCTCCACCAGCCCATGTCCCAAATGCATTTAAACATCTTATATTTCTGTGATGGCCACTGATGAGTTCAGGCTTCTACATCAGCAAGCTGAAACACCCTGTACTTCACAGAATCATAAAATGGTTAAGGTTGGAAAAGACCTTTAACATCTCAAACGAGATACAATTTATTTCCCTACTTGGGCTTCTCTGCAAAGGAATAAGGTGGTAACACTGGCAATCCCACCTGTTTGGATCAGCCAGCGGTACCAGATGTTACCAAAAACCAAAATAAATAACAACAACACAATGGTTGATAAAATAAATTCCTTTGTGCCAGCCAGGAATTCAGCAAAGCCCGGCTTTGGCAAACATTCCCCTTGCTGTGCCCTGAGGGGTGCAGTTGTCCAGTCTGCATTCCTGCTAGGCTGTCCAGCCGACTCTTCATCAAACACACACCACAGAACCAAGCCACTCACAATAGGCTCTGGACACCACAAGTGCCACCAAATCAGGCAGCAGCTGCAGGTGACCCCTCAGCAACATCTCCTATCAGACATGTCACCACCACAACTCCAAACTTGCATTCTCTCAAGGTCTCCTCTCAGCTCACCGCTGTATTCCCCACTGCCCTGTCCTGCTCTAGATGTGCAGCAAGGCTCTCCTGGCTCCTCCTGAGCTCAGCCACAACTCTAGAGCAGCTTTGCCACTACACTTACTAGAAAAGCAATGACTCTACTCAATGGCTGAGGTCCGTAGAAAGCAAGGACCACATGTGATGGCCAAGGGCAGATACAGCTCACATTCACCTCAAGGGGCTTGCCAGGGCAACTCCTGTTAAGGAAGGACACTTGCATCCAGTGCTCAGCCCCCTTGTCTGGGAGAGGCTGAGCATGTCCAACTCATCACACCTACTACTAATACAGATTTGACTCCAAGCTCTCCAGAGCAGACACTGAGAACACTGGGCTTGCAGGCAGCTTTTCCCGGAGCTGAGAGCAAGCACAGAGCAATCAGTCTGCAGGACTTGCTCTGAAAAACGGTGCTGCTGGGAGGACACATCTGAGGCAGGGCTAGTCAGGGACCGGCAAGCACAACGACCCTTTGGGACACCTTCTTCCCCCACAAGCACAAGAAACTTAAATTAAAAATTAGCCTGCCAATTAAGGGCAGCACCTCAGGTGCCCAAGAGAAGTCTAAATCAGGCAGTGCTTTCTTTTCCCAAGAAAGTCATGGTAGGGAAGGAGGCAGAAACATATGTGGCCAGTGGGTAAAGCCGTGGACTGCTCTCCAAGGAGCCCATCTCCTACACTGCAGGACTGAGGCTGCCTGCCCAGCTCAGCTGCTCCTTTTTCAGCTCTCCCAAGGCTAAAACTCAAACACA
Organism: Corvus kubaryi; assembly: GCF_017639235.1. Taxonomy (NCBI): domain Eukaryota; kingdom Metazoa; phylum Chordata; class Aves; order Passeriformes; family Corvidae; genus Corvus; species Corvus kubaryi. The sequence goes on along the minus strand of NW_024582079.1, from coordinate 2,662,173 downwards.
AAGGACCCAGGCACAGAGACTGGGATGGGATTTTGCTCCAAGTCCCAACACAGAAAGGTGAAGCCAGCAAACCAGCCCCACCAATTCCTCCCACCACACACACCTGCTACCTTGCAAGGCACCCCGATGCCAGGTATCCCAACACTGGCCAGATGCTGCAGGACAGTGCTTCGCAGCAGCTCTTCATCATCCCATCAGCCACCTGCTCAGCAGCAGGTAATCCCTACATGGGACCCAGGCAGCTCTGCCCCTGCCTGCACAACACCCTCCCAGCCATGCCCAGCCTGCCCTCCAGGCATCAGTGGGAAGGAGCACAAAATAACAGTATCACAATGCAAATGAGCAGACCCACGAAATTTGGACCCTATGGTCTCACATTTCCTTCCCCTTCTTGCATGCAGACACTTTTGTTTCTCAGCATGTGCTCAAAATCAAAAACTGGTGTCTGAACAAAGGGACTGTAGTCACCACAGGAACCAGTGATCTCTTCACTGCAGCACCAGTCTCTGCAGAGCCAGGTACTTCCCAAGCCCCTGACCATTCTCTTCAGCCCTGCAGAGTATCCATACAGCCTACAACAGATCAGCAGAAAACACATTCTGTGAATCTTCCTATTATCAGGAAGGGGCGGGTGGGGGAGGGGGGTTGGAGGAAGGAGTGAGGAGGATGAGGTCAGGGGTGTGCATGGCAGCTGGCAGGATGTTGGGACAGAGCCTTTCAGGACCATCATGTGAAGGTGCAGATGTGGTACAGGGGTGCTTGCTCTGAGCACCAATACCCAGAGTTGCTGCACACTGAGCCCAGGAGATATAACTAAATTGAGGGCAGTTGTCCTTAATTTAGGTGGTGCTGGGGGTGGATCTCAATTTCAATTTCTGCCTGATGGTATTTTTACACAAAGGAGAAGACCGTATGCTAAAATGGGGCATTTAAAGAGAAAAGCTGATGCATCCACACACATACCCCCTCCCCAGGGGTTATCTGGCTACTGCTGCTATTCACGTATCTGGGACAGGTCCAGAAAAGTCACCCCATTTATGAGCCCCCATCTCCCCTCCACTGCTCTCTGCGGAAGCATGCGCCAACCATGCTCCTCCACCAGCCACGCTTCACAGTGCTGAATCCAAACGCCTGCACAGGAAGCCTGTCTTCTCCCAGCTCAGGAGCTACAGCTGGGGAGGGACCTCCACCACCCACTCCAGCCACCCTTTTCCAGTACAGACACTGCTTCCTCCTGGCAGGGCCTGGGAGGCAGCAGCTGAAGAGCAGCTCACTATCCCTGACGCAAGAGAAACACTGACTCGTTATTACAGCAACCTGCAGCCGTAACTGCCGAGGGGCCGCGTGGCCGCAGGCCAAGCACCAGCAGGAACCAACTCCCTGCTGGCCCCCACCTCCCATTACCCTTCTGCTCTCCAAACAGGGGGAAAAACGACCTCAGAGTGCTTTATGTCACCTGCCAGTCACCAAAGCGCACTGACTGGTACCAGCACACCAGTGTGCTGGGTGAGCGCTGTGCCTCTGCACGCACAGGTACAAGCGCAGAGATGACAGCCAGCTCCTCGGCTGCTCCCAGTGGGACATGGGGCTCATCCACACTGCCACAGGAAGACACCAGCTGATTTATTCTGGCTTTCGACCCATGAAGTTGTAACCAAATCATCCTCCATGTTTTGCAGACAAAAGACTCGGACGTCAGCAAAAAAAATGACCTCTCCAAGGTCACGCGGGGACTCGGCAGCAGAGACGTGACCAGAACTTCATGACAATGGCTCAAAAGCTGCAAGGCAGCACTGACTGCCCAGGAGAGGGACTGGGGAAGGAAGTGCTGGCAGATGGCAGGATCGATTGGTATCTCTCCTCCTAACCTGACCTGCTGCCTGGCAGGGACGATCCAGGCAGGGAAAAGGTCCAAATTACATAGTTTAGCATGTAGTGCAAAGAGACCAGAGCTGCTTGAATCTCTTCTCCAGCTCCATGCAACACTTCAGTTCAAACCTCTGTCACCTGGCTCCCCCTCGGAGGCCAAGGCAGCGTCTGCACAGGTTCCCGAGACAGTTACAGGCCTCTTCAAAGCAGCACTCAGGAGAAGGGGGTGAGGTCTGCTAGGGAAAAGTAGCAAAGCAAGAAACCCTAAACCCGAAGATTAGCATGGCCAATTATATCCCTCCCTAGATCTTGTTTGTTTCCTGTTCCCTTCCTTTGTTACCTGCTGAGCAGGATCAGGGAGGGTTCAGCTCTCAGTCACCCAGATCGTCCCAACCCTCTTCAGCTGCCAGATGCATGCAAACACCTCCCATGCCTCTCAACTTACTATAATATCTTTACCCCCTTGAAGAGAAGCTGAAGCATGAGACAGATGGATCAATCCTAACATGATGCTGGCTAGGTCCCAAGACACCACTAAGGTCTGTGCAAGAGGAACAAAAAAAAGCTACATAAGGCTTTATCCCAAATCAGTTCCTCTGCAAGGGTATCCAGACCACCAGTACCTGGTAAGGGGTTTTCTGTCCTCTGTCCAGAGGAGAGGTTAGATTTGTTCTCAGACACCCCCATCACCTGCACTGGCTCAAGAGCTGCAGCCACTGTGAGCTCTGACATCAATTTCCCACAAACCACACAGAAACAAATGCTTGAAATAGGTTTTCAGTGTATGAACAGCTGTGGGTTCAGTGAAGTTCAGCTGTGGCGCTCGTGATATCTTCATGTACTTGAAAAGTAGTGAAGACTTCCAACATCACAGAGTTTCAAGAGGAACAACCCTGGGGAAAAAATCACCTACTCCAAAATCAGAGCGTTATCTGAGGTAACTCCCTAACTTCACACCACACACTAAATGAGTACCTCAGTGCTGACGTTCAGTCTCCTCCAGACCGAAGGGGAGCAGTGCAGACCTAGCAGGGCTGTGCCACCAGCTGAACACACAGTCGCCAGAAGGACCAGCACCGTGCCCAGCAAAAACACCTTTCAGAGATCCATATGGAAGAGGGTCCAGGTCTCTTCTCCCAACACCAGAGATGCCAATGGGGTTCTGGGGAACCTGACCAGAAGAACGAAAGCTCTCCAAACAGACAGTCCTGTGAATCCAATGCTCACATATGCACAGGCACACAAGGAATAACTGGAAGGTCACAGGCTGTTGTTTCTCCCATCCACTTATCAGTGTTCGAACTGGAGAGAACAAACACTGGGTGTTCTCTGCCATTAACCCCTTCCTCTCATCTCCAAAATGGAGAAGCAGCGAAGTGCTGCTGCTCCACAGCACGAATCCCAACATTCCTGATCACGAACCCAAGAAGGGGCTTCAAAGAAAGTCCAAGGCAACTTAAAGGTGCTCAATTACTGTTCCCATAGAGCAGCTGGTGACCCAGCTCTCTGCCTCACATCCTTTAATCACCAGTAAGCATGGAGTGACACCACTGGAGGCCTTAGGCCTTCTAAGAGAACAACCCTACATGAGTCTGGGCCCAAAGATCACAATCACCCTCCCCAAATTGCTCTTTAAGCCACTGGATATTGAACAGGCAGTAAAATTTCTGGCACGATCAAGCAAAATATACATGTCTTAAAGACTCTTGTTGAAATACAGGAGCCATTTTGGTGTGGCCCACAAGCCAGCTGAGTCCCACACTATGGAAACTGATATAGGATGGTGTTTCCCTCTGACAAGGTTGTTGCACTCAGCACTGCAACACACTTTTCTGCTTGCACATCAAAGGCAGACCCAAACTCCAGAGAAGCTTTGCCCAAGGACAGCTTAATAAGCAACGGGCAGGACAGATCTATCCCCCCACAAAGGAGAATCCATTAATGCACCCAGAAATCCAGTCTCTCCATGCAAGAGGATCCCACACCACCTCCTCAAATGCACCAGTATCATGGTAATGCCCCATAACATCAGACGAAGATGCCATAAACCCCTATGAAAAGCCCAAAAACTGAACATTGCAAGGCTCTTCACACCTTTGGGCTGCAGGCAGAGGGCCAAGCAGGGGGCTGTAGGATACACAAGGCAGCACAGTGAAGACAACATAATTAAATCTCTTAACTGAATTACAAATCATCAGACTCAGAGTCTGAGGCATTGCCTCCCTCTGGTCCAGGCTAACTGCTTGATTTTAATCAAACACTCAGCCATTCCAATCACCTTCTAAACTCCATCCTTGCTTGATTCCACTCTCTGCTGACAATTAGATCAACTCAGATTTCACCTCCAACTGAAGCTAAGAGGGTTATCTCGCTGTAATCTGCCATGTCTCCTCTCACAATTGTTTTTACAGGTTTAATTTTAAAATTTAAAACCATGGCTCATTTACAGCAAAGTCCTCCTGGCAGAGCATGCAAATGTCACATTTAACATTCCACAGTTAAAAAAAAAAAACAAACCAACAAAAAAACCAAAAAAACAGAAACAGTGAGCTTAGAGAGCTCACTTGAGACTGGGAAGCCAAAAGAAAACAGTCCCCTTTTTGTTCAGCTCAGTTCAAGACCCTCTGCAGTGGCAGAGGATTTCTGAGCACTCAGAAGATGCATGAGATCATAGTCGGTATTCCCCCGAGCTCTCAAGGTTGAGCTGGGAGTTGGGAACTGAAATTCAGTATGATTACAGACAGTGAAGTCTCATGCTTTGTCATCTGAGCACATGGTGGAGACACCTCCGTGATTCGCTCTTCTGTCTTGCTGGGTGGAACCTCATGCATAAACACCCCATCACTTCTGTTTCAGTCACAGTAAAAACCTCCCAACAGCATTTTTGGGATGTGTTTATCCACATTTCAGTATCTGCTGCTACAGACACATCATTTCTCAACATCACACATACTGGTGTCACTCCTTACACTTAATTCTTCATGCTGTTTTTCCCTCTACTCTCCCTCTTGCAAAACCCTGCAGCTGACCTGCCAACATGAGCCCACCTGGAGGTAACACAGCTACGGTAAAGTGCTTCAGTCACTCCTTTAGGTGTCTCTTTTTGTGCCACATGAGGCCAAGAGCATTGCTATTTGTTATTGTGGTTGTCTTCATTTTCAGTAGGCTTGTTCTGTGAGGTCAGGAGAGCTGACACAGACTTTTTGACTACTTGGAAGTGTAACCTTTCCAGTTACAGCAAAGGCATAAAAATTGCAGTGAGAATATGAAGGGTCTTGCAGGAATAAATTCAAGTGCTTCTTTTGCAACATTTAATAAAAAAAAAAAAAAAAGGAAGATGTGACCTTGGAGAATCTAAAGAAATTAGTATCTTGTAGTTCAAGTGAACATTGGCTTATCAAACATTTGAGTGTTGCTTACTAACTATAACTATTTTATTCTGTCACTAGCTTCCTCATCTGAAAGCATGCAAACCAGAGAGAGTGCTAGCTAAGAGTTGCTAAAATAATCACTCGTTTATATCACTGACCAGAAGCTTTCAAAAGCACACGCAAAGAAAAAGAAAATAAAAAAGGCTGTGTGATTTAGTGTGGAGGCTGACTACAGATCATAAATAATCTGCCTAAAGATAGTGCTCAGTATTTAGCAACATACCCACCTCTGGCAGCACCTCTGAGTTACCAGGCAGGTAAAACACCAATCTCCCCACACACCTTTTCTCTTACTTTCCCATCAAAAAAACTCTACCCTTCCCTCATTTTTGTGGTTTTTCCAATTTCATACTTGTTTCCCCACATATTTAGCCAGGGAAAAAACTCACCTCTTCTGTTTTTTTTCAGACTTCTTAAAAGCTACCTTATCTAGCCCTGAAAACCCCCTGTTCTTTCCATGCATTCACGCTGCAGGTGAGTCAAAGAAGTCAAAAACGACTACCAGGAAAGGAGAAGATGTAAGAGCCCCCCGCACCCGCCCGTGGCCGCGGCTCGCTCCGGCGCAGCCGTGCCCTGCAGACTGCAGAGTCACTCTGCAGGAGCTCGGCACACGCCGCCGCTCAGCTGGAAAAACGTGCTCAGCAGTGTGCCCGGGACAGGCTCTGCTTCCTCCCATCCCGCCGCCCCCCGAGCTGCGCCCCCATACCTGGGGCCGGGAAGAGCGGAGCAGCGCCCGTGTCCCACTGGCCGGACCCCACCTCGGGCTCGCCAGCCCCTCCCGACCAGCAGGAAGGGCACACAGCACATTTCCGCCCCCTGTCCAGCTTCCCAAGCTCGCTTTAACTCTGCTTCGTATGTCAAGGACACGTGAGGTTCACAAGCCCCAGCCGAGACCCCATTTCTCCCGGTTGTCCCCCAGCTGTCACAGTCACCAAGAGATCTCTGCAGAGCCTGCCAAAGTGACACTGAGGAGCACCATAGATGCTTCTCCTCCAACATCTTCCTGGTGGGGCAGGGATGCCTCTCCTGGGCCCCGTCAGAGGCCAGGGCTGCTTTGGGGAGCAAGTTGGGAGAGGAGAGAAGCACCTGCTACAGCAGCAGGTTGCAGACCTGTTCCCAGCCACTTCAAGGGGTGTTCAGCAGGAAGCAAACGTGCATCCCCAGGAGCACAGGTCAGGGCAGGCTGTGCCCACCCGCACGTTCTGAGTGTCACACGTATTCTGGAGGAACCAGAGTGATGTTTTCTAGATCAACAGAACAAAGGGCATTTGTGTCACCTCTGAGTGTCACCAGAGCCAGAGTGAGCAGGATCAAGACCTCAGTCACACCAACAACCAGCCCCATTGACCATTTCTAAAGTAAATTAAGGTTTCCACCTGGCCTGTTGTGACATAGCACCAACCCAGCCAGGGCCACCATGGTCACCTCCAACACATCATCTGCAGCAGAGAACTCTACCAAACCTTATGGTTTGTCACCACATAGAGGAACAGGGTGACTTGAACCCACAAAATAAAAATAAAATCACAACCACTGTAGAGCACTGAACCGTGCTGGGTGTTCCCATACAATGCTGAAACACATGGAAGTGTCAAGGCAATCTTCTGTTCCTAAGTCAGCTTTGCTCCCCAAGGACAGTGAAGGTAACCCACTGATAAAGCAGGTATTAGATGAGCCAGTTCCCAGCCCTTCCTCCCTCTCTGCACGTCTCAGCAGAACATCCCCCAGCACACGTAGCTTTAATGCTGCAGGAAGAGCTCTTGATCCTGGCAATACCCACAGTGAGTGCCACACCGAAGTTGGGCCAGATGACTTGGTAAGGATGGTTCCAGCAGCTCACCTAACACCATCAGCCTGGTGCAATACTCAAACCAGCAGAGGCACAACACATCACACACCAGTTTGCTCAGGAAAGGCAATCCACCCACAAAGCCCCCACAAAGTGCAGCACAAATGAGTGCTCTGATAGAGGAAAGTTCAGTTAAGAGGATCTTCTGGGAACCTCCAATTACAGGATGAGCTTTCTGTAGAAACATGTTGACACTTGGCCACAGTTTCCACAACCTTTCCCAAAAACAAAAGTTTATCTTGCACAGCATTAGAATTGCCATCAGCAAGCCTATTTCCATCAAACACCTCATGCCAGTTTTTGCTCCACAGCTGCAGGACATTCATGTGCACACCCACCTCTCCTTTCTGCCAAGCAATCCAGACTGACCCTGACCCAAAACTTTCCCCACAAAGAAATCTGGTAATTGATTTATTCAAGGCCAAGTTCAGTTCCCATTTGTTCTGGTCACCCATTAGTGTTACCTAAATACACAAGTAGCTGTAAGTTATCCCAGCACTGCATTAACTTCTTTGAAGCCCTTCTTTTTCCCCTCTCCTCTGACCTCAAGTCATGCAGCTGAATCATTTGATACAAGATATTCAGATTAGCCAGTTATTTCAATGCAAGGAGATAAGTCTCCCAGCTCCATTCAGACCTCACTAACAAGGACCTGGACCTGCAGAACAAGTGGAACCGAAGTGAGAAAAGGAACAAATGCAGAGTTGGCCATGCCAGAGACCACAGAGTGGATCCAGAAATCCACCCACAGCTTTAGCCAACCCCAGGAGACAACTTCTCGGTCATAAAAAGCTCCACCTAGACGGCACTATCACCATGGGAGAGCTCAGTAGGTATCACTAAGGTTGCATCACCTCTTTCCCCAAGCTCCCTGTGTACACAGCAAGCCAGGGATTTGATAGAGCCAGCAGTGCAGAGACTCAGGCCCTTGGCAGGAAGTCAGCAAAGGGTCCAATGCCAAGATGACCAGAGGATAAGTTAACATATTAAAGACCGTAATGTAAATGTGTATTGCAGCTGGGAATGAACAAAGCTTACCAGTCCCAACTGGACCTACAGTAAGAGCACATGTAATAACTGTTAGGGTTAAAACGTTCAGCCTGGTCTGAACAGCAAGCACAGCTTTCTACTAAAATGCCCATTCCTTATTTTGCCAAACAAGCACAACCACAGAGATGGTGTTGGAGATTCACTACAGTCGCAAGTATTTAAAGAGCAACCTAACTCTATCCAAGTCGGCATTTGGCATTGCCCTGAGGATAATTTCACACTGTTCGAGCACAGCAAAAAGATCAGGTGTCATAATTTGGAAGGGAGAGCAGAGCATTGCAGCCCCAGTGCCCCCATTCCCAGTCCTGCTTTCTGGACTCAATTTGTCTTCACATCTGAACCAAGTCCTTCTGCTGCCCAACCCAGTGATCCCTGATGCAATGCTGGTGGAAACCTCCATGGCACCACGAGCAATATAAAGTTTAAAAGAAGAGTTGTGAGGCTAAGGAGATGGTTGGAGAGAATCCTTCAGCGATGCCTCAGACCCGGCAATCTGGAACAGGAGGTCGCAGCAGAAGCAGGCGCTGAAGCCCAGCAACCAGGCCCAGTGAGTCAGCTCCCAGGAGCTGCGCTGCATTCCCCAGCCTTCTCTCCCCGAAACAAACAGTGCAGAACAGGGCAAAGGTCCAGCACAAAGCTGAAGGGCAAAGGTATGCGGGGGAGGGAAAACACTAAGCCTCACGTTTTTTTGAGCAAAAAGTTCCAGTTACCCTCATCCTCCTCAACAAGATGGGAAGAGTTACTCAAACGTGAGTTGAGGGATCGGAACAAAACAGTATTTCGGAGAGGAAGCTTGGGGTGGTGGGGGGAGGCCTCCTGCTGCGATAGCAGCTCTGTTGCAACAGCCAGAACAGCTCCACAATTACGTGCCACGACAGAGTGAGAATTGCCCAACACTTTGGAAGTTAGGTGTGTGCAGGACTACCAAACTGGATACTTGAGCAAGCAGATGTGCGTGTCTACTCTGAACGTGAAGAAATGCCAATGTAAAACAAGCTTCCCATCCATCTTATCTCCTGCACTGGAGGCTGGTTTCAAGGAAGGCCCTATGGGGAGTTAGTCAGCGAGGGCTGAGATGCTAATGAATCTTCCCCTGCCTTGTCCTCAGTACCGGTAGCCAAGTCAGCCTCTGCTCAGGCATAAAGCAACATGCACTCTCTCTGAACAATAGTCAGCTCACCCCTGGTGCTTGCTGCTAGCAACTAAGGTGTGCCTTCTGGAAAGTACTGCTTATCCACCCAGCACGTTTGCCAAACAGCATGCAGGAAACTCTACTCAAGAAATCAAAGCATCTCCTGCATCTCCACTAGGAAATGCACCGCTTTCCCTGGCCAAGCACTTGCAAGGAGAATGAAAAAAGTTAGCACATGCAAAGCTCAGCGACTGCAGTGCCGGTCATTAAAACCTGCGCGTTCTTACTTCCAAGATGTAAATGGCTTTAAAAATAAAGAAGTGCCAAGTGCCTTGATGCAACATTTCTTGAAATACATCCAGCAGGTTTTCAAAACGGGGTGCTGTTAACACCTGTCCACACCAATGCTTGCATCAGCACCAGCCCTAGTGCAGGGCACAGCAGACGAGTACAACATGTTCCAGAAGGTCGAGCTGTTTTAACTGTAAGCCACACTTCTCATCTACAGAAGAATTGGAGAAAACACTTTGAATTTGGTTTATAGCCAGTAGTGCAAAGCTGGTTTTGCCAGAAAATGTTTTCTTCTCTACCGCAGACACACACACAACACCATCATGTGTCAGTCAGGTTGCTGGCTGCACTTATTTACATGATAAGAAGGGAACATGTAATAACAAGGGCATGGTCACACAGACCTTGCTACTAGATCATTAGAGAGTAAAAATGAGGCATCATTACAGCTCTGCAGCGACCCTCACAAGCAGTCAGCAGCGTCAAGTACAAGCCTTGCCACACACGACAGGACCATGTGTATCTCAGGACTCAAAGGATCCCCCCCTCTGCTCTTTGCACCCCGACTCTGAAACACACATGAATAAAAAGGTAACGTGCATCTTGTCAAGACACCACAAAAATTTTCTGGTGTGCCACTCCAGCTGAGCCTCGGCCTCTGCTCACAGCATCAGCAGTATCACTGCTGTCTAACTCAACCTAATGGTTGCCCCACTTACTGCCAAGCCGTTGCGCTTTTGGGAGGTTAAGAAGCAAGGAGAAGCTTTGCTTTAAGAGCCCTCCTTCCTGAAAAAGCAGAAATGTTTGCTCAAACATCCTATTATATCACAGGCTTCACTGCCAACTTCGAGCATAAAAATACTGCAGCAGGTAGGCAAGACACAAGCTTCTGAAGGTAAATCCTAATCCATGAAAAAAGGACCCTGTTCTTCAGTCCCTGTGTCAGGCCCCCAATACACTCAACGTGCCCAGCCATGGTGAGTGTTCAAAACAACCTGGTGTTCTGACCACCTGGAGGTGGACTTAAGCTCTTCCCTGTCCATATTCCAACACACACAGCAGAAACTCACCAAGATCTGTGGCTCTGTTATCCCTGAGCTCAATGCTTTTGCTTTATTCTAAGCACCAATTCCAACACAGGCCATTACAGAAGGCGTGAACACCTAAGGAGAAGGTCTTGTCCATTAAATCTGCTCTATGGCTCTATAATTAATATAATCATTATAAAAAAAACTAGGGCTTTCAAAGCCTGTAAAACAAGTCATAGAGGGATCCCTTTATCTTTACAGAGCTGTCTTCACTACACTGTCTGGTCTCCTCGCTACCTCTGGCAGATCAGGGCTGGAAACATTTCCCATGTACCTCCAGCACAGAAGCACTGCACTGGGAACACAGCTGGATTACGAGCCAAGGCTTTGTAAGCTCTGCTGAGAAACCAAAGACTTCCAGCAGTGACTTTCCACAGTTTAGAAGTTCTCAATCCACTGCAAGCATAGAAAAGAGTTGCTTTCCTTCGGTGATCGTCCTGGAGGTCACAACATGACAACTCACCTCACCAGCTGATTCTTTCACACATATTCACGTTCCAGATCTTTTTTGGTAAGTGTCTGCCAAAACAAATCCTCCACCCAATGAAATGAAGACACAACATGAGCCTGCAAACTCTAAAAGAAGGTACTTGGGTGCAGGGCTGCCAAGCAAGGTCAGCTGCCAGCCTGCCTCTCGTGGGAGCTCACCAGCCATGTTTATTTTACACATTTTCTCTTCTGCTAATGAACAGGCAGCAAAAGAAACAATGGCTCAAGAGAGGAGAGCCAGGTAGCAGCACTGGGGGCATTGCTGGAACCAGTCGCTCCTGCCAAGAGTCCCAGAACACACCACTAACAAATTCCATTTTTTAAACACCTTTGGGAATATAGAGACAACTGTGCTGGGCCCAAGGACAATTCTGAGTGTTGCAGCATTACTCCCTTACCCTGCAACTGTGTGGACACGCTAATGACACACTCTCACTCTCTCCCTCAAAAAATCATCCCAGGAGTTGCAAGGGCCCCCTGCTTGTGCTGGGCAGCTGCCTCGTTGCTGCTGACTCTGACAAATCATGCACCTTTGCGACTGACAGGCCTGGTAATGAATCTGGACACCCCTTACACAAGAGACTCAAAGAGGAACGTTTAATCTCGCAACTTTGCATTTTTTCAGTTTATTTCTCAGGATCATTATCTCAGAAGGCATCACAATAGAGTGCAACCTTCACACAAAGGAGCGATGTGACCAGTTTTGTGTCATAACGAACGAGGCGAACGCAGACAGCAACACTGTCCTGGATTTCCTTAAGCTTTGCTTATGTCCATGACTACAATGACAAACCACCAAACAATCCGAACAGAGACTTCTACCTGGCACGATTAACTTGTCCTCTATACTTTCCATTAAGATGACAGCTTTCCAGGTGGAAATTGCAGAGCTGTCCGTCTCCCAAAGATCAATAACTCTGATGAATCATCATGCTAGGCAGTAACAGTTCCTACAAAACACTAGCACATACAGTAATTGGGAATCTGATGTCACATCTGGCAGTGTGATTTCAGAGTTAACAGAGTCAAGTACAAAAAGATTAAGTCTTTCCCAAACAAGACGCTTAGTGAAAACTTCTGTGTTTTCCTCCTACTCCCGATTCACTTGAAGCAGATACGAGGGGAGCACAGCACCCATCCCGACAGGCGAGGAAATGGTGTTCTGCAGTTTCAGCCTTTGCTGACGACAGCAGCGTGTTACAAGCGCGATTTGGACAGCGCAGCCCCTCCGCTTCCCTTTTCGGGGACCCCCGTTCCCCAGCCGTGCCCCTAACGCAGGGCAGCGACCGCGCTGGGCAGAGCCGCGCTCGGCCGCGGCCCCCGGCCCCGCCGCCGCCATGAGTCGGCAGAGAAAGGCGGCGCGGCCTGCGCGGGGGAGCCGCGGCCGCGCACACGTGGGCAGCGCAGGCCGCGGCCCGGGGAAGGGCCCCCGCGGGGGCGACGGGACCGCGCTCCCGGGGGAGCCGCACGCCGGGAACCGACC